>NW_027248277.1:11894463-11959463 GCF_041260155.1 Ptychodera flava | reverse complement strand
AGTAGTCGTCAAGGTCACAAGCGGCTTGGTGTAAGAAGGTAACTCAAAAATGTTCTCACGACCCAAAGAAAACTGAGTTTTATGCATTGCCTGATCGAAAAACACAGTCTATGCATGTTTTTTACACATTTGTGTAAACACGACATATTACAGTCCTCTAAAAAGTAAAGAGAGGCAAGAATGAACATGCCACCATCCTAGATTCAATTTATACGTTTCAGATGTTACCGGCTAGCAACGGACATGCCCGTCAGCAATCTTTGTCTCATACAGTAACAGCACTCTCCCACGGAGAATAATGTTCATCAATAATCTTTGATGAGACCTCAAAAATTGTTATCTGTGTACTTACGCCACTCAAACAAAGAAAGTGTTTCGATTTGTCAAGTTGCAGCTGTAGTTTGCCAAGGATGTAAGCAAGTATTATCGGATACACAAGTTCTAGTGTTTGCAAAGCAGCATCGGAAATGAAGCTCAGTAATGTTAGTCACGTATCCTACTGGCTCTCAGACTGAAAAAAAACGCTCATTATCATATATCCATGCCCATATCGCTTCATCCTAGTGACGTTTACCTTAAAATATCAGCCGGGATATCTCGCGATAAACGTCGAGATATGCACATATCAGTGTATTAATCTTGTGCATACGTATAAACAGAACAAAGATAATAAATAACCATTTGAAATTCCGGTCATGCAAGTACGTTATTGTATTCTAATAATTCAAATGTTTACAACATTTAATTTATGACATATTGACAATTTCAGAAAGTATTACAATAATCATATATATTGCATAGCGATAGTAGTATTCTAAAAAATCATATTGTTCGTGAGCACAAGGGATTTAATTTAATCAGAGGGTATTTATATTATGTACAGAAATCACAATTATGTACACCTGTCAAACTTGGCACAGCGATCCGGGCAAAGGAGGGAGTGCGCACCTAATTCCTGAGTTTTTAATTAGTCACTTGACCTGGCGGCCATATTGAATTTTTTCTAAACCTAAAAAGGTCTTCTCCTGTTGATCTTGAGGTCTAGTCAATTTTAAATTTGGTATATTGAAAGCATATCTGTTCTTTTAATTAAGTTTGAAAATAAAATCGCGTGCGGTCACATGACCTTGACCGCCATATTGAATTTAAAAAAAAGATCCAATTTAATCTCTCAATATTTGAAACTCAAGAACCACAATACAAATATGATTGAAATTTTACTAATGTCATCACTAGTGAATACTATCAAGTTTTCGCAAAAGGTATTTGAATCAGTCCGGTGGTTTGGCGGCCATATTGGTTTTGCGGAAAACGTATAATTACCATTGAATACTGTTCAAATTATTTCATCTGCAAAACTGATTTAACCCTTTGAACTGAAATTTTACTCATACCATCAATAGAGTGTAGACATATAGGTGTGCGACGCACATTTTGATAAGTCATGTTGTTCGTCTTTAAAACCGATGTACTATTTGGACTGAATTTTTTATAACATCATTGGTGTGCATATTTATGTATATCTGAGTCACTACTTAACTGCTTGGGCCCTGTAACACTGCTTGCAACATGAATTTTGTATCTTTTGGCGGGGTTAAAGATACACACTGTTTTCCAAATCCTAGCCCTTTATTCTCATTTGCGCCAATTTGTAATATCATGTGACATTCAAAAGGTGGTAATTAACTGGTATGAGTACTTGTCAGGCAGGCAAGCCGATCATTCTGTCTGTCTTCAAATGTCTCTATTCTTTCTTTTGCAGCTTCGTTTCTCTTCCCATATCTCTCTTTTTTGACATTCCTTACCACTTGGAGTGGGATCGACGGTATGGGAAAAAATCGTAATATATATATATATATATATATATATATAATATATATATATATATATATATATATATATATATATATATATATATATATATACGATACTCTACTGTTTACCGGACTCATACATCAGATTACTACAAAGAGCACAAAACTCGGCTGCCCGTCTCATCACAAAAACAAGGAAAAGGGATCACATTACACCAATCCTGAAGGAACTTCACTGGCTCCCCATGTCTTACAGAATTCAGTTCAAAATCCTACTTCTCACATATAAATCAATACATGGACTCGCTCCTTCATACCTGGCTGAACTCATTGAAGTCAACACCCCTAGCAGATCTCTCCGATCAAGTGTACAAACCACACTTAAAGTTCCACGAACTCGGTTAAAATCATACGGTGACAGATCCTTCTCCTATTCTTCATCAATTCTATGGAACAAACTGCCAGCTCCTCTTCGATCAGCCCCGGACATTCGCACCTTCAGATCTCTGCTTCAGACTCATTTCTTCAAGAGAGCTTACCTTTGACCTAGTGTAAAGCGCCAGTGAACATTGCTGATGGATACTAGGCGCTATATAAATTATTTATCCTATCCTATATATGGATCGATAGATTGATTGATGGATTAATAGATTAATGGATTGATGGATGGATTGACGGACGAACGGACGGACAGACAGACAGATTGATTGATAGATAGATAGATAGATAGATAGATAGATAGATAGATAGATAGATAGATAGATAGATAGATAGATAGATAGACAGACAGACAGATAGATAGATAGATAGATAGATAGATAGATAGATAGATAGATAGATAGACAGATAGATAGATAGATAGATAGATAGATAGATAGATAGATAGATAGATAGATAGATAGATAGATAGATAGATAGATAGATAGATGGACAAGTTGGTATGTTGCCCATGTCCACCTAGTGATTTCGTATGTCTTGTACAGTATACTGAAGGTCAGCAAAGGTCATTGCATATTTTGGATTTAAAGTTAATGACTTGCTGGTCTATATTCAACATAAACCAAACATGTAGAAGTTGTAGTATTCGAGCTATGTGACAGTTGGTCAGAGGTAACCATTAGTCATCCTAAAATTATGAGTTCATATTAGTTGCTGAGATATTTGCGTATAGGTCAATGGTCATCAGCCGGCATTACGATTTTTTAATGTTTGTTGCTTACTAATCGATCATACAAAAAATTAAAGAGGGGTAGTCAATGATCAAAAGTCATCTTAAGTTATCCGAAATACCTGGCAAGAGTAAGCTTGGTGCAATTGTTGTCAACTTTCACCGAGTAATCGTCAAGGTCATCGGCGGTTTGGTGTAATAAGGTAACTCAAAAAGGTTCTCACGACCCAAAGAAAACTGAGTTTTATGCATTGCCTGATCGAATAAACACCATCTATGCATGTTTTATTACACATTTGTGTAAACACGACATATTACTGTCCTCTAAAAGGTAAAGAGAGGCAAGAACGGACATGCCACCATTCTAGATTCAATTTATACGTTTCAGATGTTACCGGCTAACAACGGACATGCCCGTCAGCAATCTTTGTCGCATACACTAACAGCACTCTCCCACTGAGAATAATGTTCATCAATAACCTTTGATGAGACCTCAAAAATTGTTATCTGTGTACTTACGCCACTCAAACAAAGAAAGTGTATTGATTTGTCAAGTTGCAGCTGTAGTTTGCCAAGGATGTAAGCAAGTAGCATCGGATGTACAAGTTCTAGCGTTTGCACAATTTGTAAGCAAGTAGCATCGGAAATGAAGCTCAGTAATGTTGGTCACGTATCCCACTGGCCCTCATATTGAATAACACTCATTATCATATATCCATGCCCCTATCGCTTCATCCTAGTGACGTTTACCTTAAAATATCATCCGTGATACCTTACGATAAACGTCGAGATATGCATATATATGTGTACTAATCTTGTGCATAAGTACAGACAGAACACAGATAATCAATAACCATTTGAAATTCAGGTCATGCAAGTAAGTTATTGTATTCTGATAATTCAAATGCTAAGAACATTTTATTTATGACATATCGAAAATTTCTGAAAGTATTACGATAAATTAACTCATTATATTGCACAAAATAGTAGTATTCTAAAACATTATACTGTTCGTGAGCACAAGGGATTTAATTTAATCAGAGGGTATTCATATTATGTACAGAAATCACAATTATGTACACTTGCCAAACTTTTATGTAACGAAAATGAAATGCGATAAAAAAGACGAAGAATTTACACAAGATCAGAAAAATACATTATTTATTGAAGCATATTTGACATGTTAACGGTAATGATGGATTCCTGTCTTAACAAAAGCTTCAGCCAGCGAAATTTTATTGAATCTTTAAAACCTGTAAGTATACACAACATCGGATAGAAGCAAAACGCTGAAATGTACTCGGTTTTTATGTACTAATAGTACAAATAACATGCATAATCTTATCGATAACGATGAAATTAAAAAAACATATTTTTTTTTGTCGGCAAAACATTTGTAAGCAAATATTATAGCCCCATCAGTGGAAAAAATACTTAAGGGACAACGTCGCTTTTTTGAGATTTTTCCCCTTAAGTCATTTTGAAACGAAAAGATGTTTGGCAACGAGAAATATGCTGAAATTCCGGTAAACTGCACAAAATCTTGTTTTTTTGCAGTCATAAAAGACAAAGAATCCCCTTGAAAACCAAAGGTATCTAACGTAAAGTCAAGTTCAGTATACAACTCTCGCCATGCATGGCTGTAAATTTGTTGTGTTACTTTGCACATAGCTAAGAATATCAGACACTCTAACAGCCCCTCGTTCACTACGCAACTCTTCCTAGCAAGTGAAGCTAACGTTTAAATCATACATGTCTTAGCTACTCAGTAAGCTGCGCAGGGTACCAACACTGATATTTTATAGCGACATGTCTGACTTGATGGCATGTCCAGACAGACAAAGACGAAAAAATGTGTGTGGACTTATTATGCCCAATCAAAAAATTCGAAAACTGTTTGTGCAAGGTCTAAGGCTTAGACATCGAGGGGCTTTGAAGGTATACTGTCACCTGTTCCAATTTTGTCATAGTTACTATAGAAAGAGAAAATCCAACCGATGACAAATTTTAAGCGGGTCACAGGTTTTTTAAAAAAAACGCCCTCACACGGGCATTTTAAATAACAAGGAACGCCCCCTTGACCATATATGGGCATATTTAGATTACAGGTGACTGTATACTTTTCAGAGAGTCTGAAAAGGATACCAACTTTTACTTACATTGCAGCAAAGTCTATCTGTCAAAGGAAGCAAAGGTGGATTTGGAGTAGAGCATTAGTCTAGAAATCTCAACAAATCATCAATTTGCATTTAGCAAATCGGTTGTTTTTAACACTTTGGAGTTATCAATCGATGTAGTTCTGTAAAATGAGTGTATCTATGGGGGTAATCTTTGTGCGCTAGATATCGAAAGGTGTTAAAATGAAAGACGATATTTTCCCAGCAATTACATCTAATATCACTGCTCAGTTGAAGCGCTTAGGTTGTTGTATCCTCCCTTGAAAAAGGGATCATTAAAAAAGTGCGGATTAACAATATATTATTTTTTAAAATGTGTTCCTTCGATAGTAATCTGAAACTTGATTAACGAAATCGCCTGGTAATATTTTTTCTAAGTTTGTACATTATTTGTAGCGGTAGAACTGTCTGGTTCGCGTGACGAACAAAGTCAACAAGATGCAATTCACCCATGAAAATTTCGAGACGATTCTCACGACACGACTGACCCCGAACGCAGTTGAAATATAAGACAAGAATCAAAATTGTAAAGGTTAGTCATGCGTGGGCTTCATGTCAATGGGAAAATAACAACTGTTCTTTGGACAGATGTCAGAAGAGGGTTGATATAAGACCACTCAAAATTCAAGCTGTATGATTGCTAGGTCTCTAGGCAACCTGGGCAGGTTTCTACCATATCCACTGACTTAAATACAGAAGATAACATCCCTAGATAGCAGGGTGTTATTAAGTAATGATTTGTGGCCCTGAACGGAGATGGCTTGATTCATACTGTGTTGGCAACGCGTTCATGTCCACTGAATATTCTTCCATTGAAAACATTTTGTTGCAAAGAAAATGGCATTGTTAGGTATCAGACTATTGTACATAATAAATGAGACAAATTGACATAGACACTTCACTCAGTATTGATGAATATTGAAAAGCTGTTCACTGGAAGACGGCCAAGCTCCCTTATTATTTACATAAATTTTCAGCCAATGAAAATCGCGCATTCATGGTCTACTTCTTTTCGACCAATGACTAACTGCAAAAGTTTCACTTGATGCCATGCAAAGTGTATAAAGTATAGGTCCATGCAGTGTTCATACCATTAGCTCATAGGGCGAGGCCGACCGAAGCTACTCCTGAAAACATCAAGTACTGTCCAGTAACTTGCAGGTAAGCCTTTAGAATGATAGTCTATGGTTTTACTCAACAGTTTGGAAAGTATCTCTGAATAAGGGAAATTGAAAAACTGTGGAAAATGATTACTTTCCTCCAGTGATTATCCCAGCTCACTATGTAGGTCGAATATTCCTCGGTGACAGATGTATAATGCTTCTCTATTCTGCCGCTTGTGGGGGCTTGCTTTGAAGCTCATGGAGTAAGAACGGTGTCACCATCTTAAAACATACAGCAACTGGTCGAGAGGCAATCACATCGTTAGAAAGCTATCTGTCGCCGAAACCGTGTGTTGTCAAGATTTGTCACTGTAAATATGAACTACTCTATGCATTCGTGCTCAAAGCGGAGATATAGCTAAATTCTAAGATAAATGCATGTATCCAGAAATAAGAATATCAGTAATTGCATATTTATAGACACTGCTCATTTCTAAGAACAGCTTACCGAATTCTAAGCGATGAAAACTTTTAAATCATAAATCTTGTGCTTTTTCTCTGAAGTAAGCTGCATAAAATAGATTTGGATAAGTTGAAAAGAAATGTTGGATACATCAGCAAACTGACAATAATCAACCAACGAATTTTCTTTCTTCGTAACGTTGAGAAGTATGAGCGGGTACGCTGGCTTAACGACGTCCCCTGAAAGACCTTGAATGACACGCTACTCAAATATTCGGGTCACGGCTACAGTAGGTAGTCAACGTACTCATGTCTGACTCTTTCTGTTGGAATTGGCACTTGAATTATGCATTTAGCCTGACTTGTTTTGGTATAACGCAATTGTAAGCTGTGTTGTGCTGTGTTCGGACTGAGATGGAGTGTTGCCGAATTTTGTCTGCCCATGCGAATTTGTCTTGAAGAAACGGCCAATTACCATATTCAAATAATCTTCAACAATCCAACATAACATTGTAAACATACACATTCGTCTTTTTAGCCTGAGCCTTCGCAACACAATACATGATCGCGGAATGCCTCCTCAACTATGATTTCACAATTAACAGATAATATAGCGTATTACACTTATTAATCATAGAGGTCTGTGTTTACAAATCGTTTGATACGTTTTTTTTCCAAGGTAACCGCTGTAACCCCGTCTTCACAAGATGAGGTTAGTCAATAAAGCACTTTTAACGTTAGGCAACTCCAGCTCGAGCAATAGCTGCGTTTCTATAGGTTTTTTGAAAGTTCCGCAACACCTACTATGACATGCTCCTTAGATTTTGAATATTCTTTATATCAAATATCGCTGAAAAAGATTAAAGTAGCATAATCACATTTATTCGTTGAAAGCAATATATGTTATCGTTTTTCTAGTTGGTTTCATATTACGAAAATATATTTTTCTCACAGACCTAAAATATCGTTGCTACTTTTGACCATCTTCCTGTACTTGAATTTTGACGGAACCGAAGGTAAGATATTCTTTCTTATCTTGAACTAATCCCAACGATCCCTACAATCCCTCAATTAAACCACTTGAAATAAAATAATGAGTAAAGAGCTACTAAACTTCAGAGTTGACATTTGAAAGTGTCTTACAGAAGTGCAATCAATCTAGCAACAATTGACCCAGTTAATTCAGCATAAGCAATCGTGCGCAAAACACTTAGAGGGGTATTTCTGTCTTCAGCACAATGCCATATATCCATGTGCTTATTTCACCTAGTAGCTCTCCCTTTTTATGTTTCTACAATGTCCCTGCAGGCCACCTTGTAGTATTCTTGATCGACTCTCATTAAATATATCTCCATTCTCCGTTTTCCGTGAGAATATGTGGAATACATTTTGATTCTCTTTACTTCTGTTTCTATTTTGTCAGGTCAATGCACAGCACCAACTCTTACAGGGCATCTACAATGGGCTGGTGACCCTCCACCGCCAACTTTGGCAGAATCTGCCACCGTCGCGGTTGAGTGTCCGACTGGGTTGGTACTCACAGGCTCAGGTATTATAACCTGTAGAAACGGATATTTAACCACTGTACCAAGATGCGAACGTAAGGATACTTTTTTTTACAAATTTGCATCCTAGTGCCGACATTTCTAAACCGGACTTATCTGAAAACATCGATTCAAAGTCCGATATAATTAAGAACCTCCTGAATCGTAAAATGTGTTTTTGAAAATCTTGCAGCCGATTCCTCCATTGCAAGTGCATTAAATAACTCGCTTCAGTATCAATCATTCTGATTCAAAAATAATGCCAAATTTTTCATGTACTGTAGTTGACATCTCCAGAGATACGTCCCTTTACTTGTCGATATTCATTTATTTCTACAGCGGCCGACTGTACTGATCCTGGTGACACGGAAAACGGCGAGAAGACTGGATTTTTCTTTCATGGCGAAACAGTGACTTACACTTGTAATGATGGTTACACATTGAGAGGTTCTGCAGAACTGACCTGCTCACTTGGTTCATGGGATAACTCCGTCCCAACTTGTGTCGGTGAGACTTGATAATATTTGACTTGTTGACCAAAATGACATGCTGCGTATTTTCATCTTCTTGTGAAAGATTGAGAATTGTTAAGACTTGTACCGTAGTGAGGTACGATCGCGACGAATCAATCAAAAGTAACGTGGTTTTTGTGTTGAGTTGGTCTTCCAATGCTGACACTAGAAATTTCGCCCTGATATTTCCAATGGTAAACGTATAAATATATGCATAAAATCTGAAGTCGAAATAAACACTACACTATTGGCAGTTCTATTAAGACAGAATGCGCCTCGGCGACAGATAATCTGATTCCCAAACTCTAATAGAATCATATCTCGTCTTCTACACGAGGGTGTTGGGGGGTCATTTCGAATTATGATATTCACCAGAATATATTTTTTCAAATGAAAAGTTAAATTTTTTGCCCCAAGATATAAAACACTGTGACGGCCATTTTGTATGTCAGGAGTAACTAGTGGGTATTTTTTCCCCTAGTGTCAAAATTTCAACAGTAAACCCTGATATTTATTCTTTTTTCCTTGCGAAGGAAAGTGGTTTACAGTTTCCTGTAAAAAGTTTGAACACAAGTGTAGGTCCTAGAGTTTCAATTTCGAGGCGCAAAGTACCGACAGTGGGCTTCCAAATTATGCAAAGCCGTGAGACGTGAGCATGAGCTCTTCCGTAGTGAACACCCATGACCTGGTCTTCAGGACTATAGGGCTCGTTTAGCGGCCAAGCGTTACCAGAAACACATCGGTATTCCCAGGGGGCCGTAGGCCGAGTGTATAGCGATTTGTTGTATAATGCATGGCCATGATGGGTAATAAACTGACGATATAACCCGAATAGAGACGCGTTATAGGTTTTTTATAACACACCCTATGCTTATGCTATTCGATGTTGTTGCTTTTGATGTGCTCCTGTATACAGGGACAGTATCAATACATCTTGTGAAATTTACTGGGCTATACTCAAAAATGGTACTGGTAGTGCCAATTTCTTCACAAAGGAGCAGAAAGTGCCGCTAGCATGCAACGTAAGCCTTAACGTCCCTGTTTTCACTTTTTGTTTTCAGTGAATTCCTTCAATTCCTAAATAGTAATGTCTTAATGTTCACAGGCTCGTCACTCATCCCTGGCACTTTTTGTACTCTAATCATCCACCATTGCTTCAAATCTGCAGACTGATCGAACAATTGTTTGAAAACTATCTCCATATGGAAATATCAGGGATTACACGTATTTTTTTCTCGTCACGTGACAAGTTTTGGTGAACCGCTACACACAATAAGAATGTGATGTGTTACAATATATAATTTGTACCTATTCGATCAAATTTATCTGTCGTATTTTTTTTAGCGGAGACATCTACCACTAAAGCCGCAACAACTGAGGCTGATTCAGGTAGGTTTTGTTGCTTTCAGCAATTGTGTCATTACTGTAATAATGGAAATCAATAGTTCGGATAGTTTGAATGCTGTCTGGTGCTTCGTCGTAATCAACTTTTAAAACAAAGTATCCTTAGAAAATTGCGTATTTTACAAATATGACGAATTCTTATGGAAATATCGTTGAAATAATAGCCTCTGGCGTTACTTTTTCCAACTAAGCATTGTGTAGGCGTATTTTTTTCTCGTCATGATAAAAGTTTTGGTGAACTGCTAGACGCAATCACCATGTGATGTGTTACAATATATAATTTGTACTTATTCGATCCAATTTGTCTGTCGTATTTTTTCATGGGGGACAGCTACCACTAAAGCCGCAACAACTGGGGCTGATTCAGGTAGGTTTTGTTGCTTTTAGCAATTGTGTCATTACAGTAATAATGGAAATCAATAGTTCGGATGGTTTGAAAGCTGTCTGGTGCCTCGTCGGAATCAACTTTTAAAACAAAGCATCGACAGAAAATTGCGTATTTTACAAATATGACGAATTCATATGGAAATATCGTTGAAATAATAGCCTCTGGCGTTACTTTTTCCAACTTAATATTGATAAGAAGTAGTTTTTTTCTCGTCATGTGACAAGTTTTGGTGAACTGCTACACGCAGTCACCATGTGATGTGTTACAATATATAATTTGTACTTATTCGATCCAATTTGTCTGTCGTATTTTTTCATGGGGGACAGCTACCACTAAAGCCGCAACAACTGGGGCTGATTCAGGTAGGTTTCGTTGCTTTTATCAATTGAGTCATTACAGTAATAATGGAAATCAATAGTTCGGATGGTTTGAAGGCTGTCTGGTGCTTCGTTGGAATCAACTTTTAAAGCAAAGCATCGATAGAAAATTGCGTATTTTATAAATATGACGAATATATCGTTGAAATAATAGCCTCTGGCGTTACTTTTTCTAACTTAATATTGATAAAAAGTAGTTTTTCTCTCGTCATGTGACAAGTTTTGGTGAACCGCTACACGCAGTCAGCATGTGATGTGTAACATTTTGTTATTTGTACTTATTCGATCCAATTTACCTGTTGTATTTTTTCAGGGGGGACAGCTACCATCAAAGCCACAGCAACTGGGGCTGATTTAGGTAGGTTTCGTTGCTTTTAGCAATTGTGTCGTTACAGTATTAATGGAAATCAATAGTTCGGATGGTTTGATTGCTGTCTGGTGCTTCGTCGGAATCAACTTTTACAAGAAAGCTTGGACAGAAAATTGCGTATTTTACAAATATGACGAATTCATACATTCGTTGAAGACTCATCGGAATGATTAAATATAAATTAAATCCACATTCATATTTATTTCATGCTCAGGTGAAAGTGGTGCCGGAGTTCCAGTGTTTGGCTATTTCATGATTCCTGCTGTTATCTTGGCCCTATTCAGCAGTTAGGAAGGTTCGACGTACGTATTTTACTCACTGTATCTCTCTTTTCTTGAAGTGCCTACCTTCAAAAGCTTGAAGCCAGCGAGAAAAGATTGTAGCAATAAACAAGAATTGAGCAGTTTAGAAAATGCATACATTTTATCTGATGTAGGATTTCGAGTACTTAGTATAGGGATACCGATTTTGTCTTAATTTTTTTATCACATCTTGATATTTGTTTTACACTCTCGAAGAGTTTCTTTACCTTTTTTTCTGTAAATGTCATGAATCGCACATTGTTGTTTTATAATTTAAGATTAAGGGTATACTGTCACCTGTTCCAATTTTGCCACAGATACCATGGAAAGAGAAAATCAAACCAATCACAGATTTAAAGCGGGTGGCCGCTTTTTAGAGACAGCACCCTCGCATGGGCATTTTGAATACCATGGAATGCCCCTTTGACCATATATGGGCATATTTAGATTACAGGTGACTGTATACCTTTAAAGTAGATGCACTATAAATCTACGACTAGTAAGACAAGTTTACCAAACTCGTTCAATAAAAAAGGTAATTACTGTTGATCTGAGTCTCATATTACTTTCTTTTACAGATTCTGGCAGCGTACGCAAATACACTTTATCTTAAAAAGTACATCAGTATAAATGTTGCGGGTTTTAAAGCTATCAACATGATTACCTTTGTGGATTTTTGACAGTGCTGTGGATGACGTAAAACGAGGAATCTTCAAGTCAAGGATCCCTTAGTTTGTAGAATGACTCCGTACTTGAGATTTACGTCGGTCTCTTATATATGTTTTCAAAGCATTTTAGCTTGGAATAACTTTCCAGATTTCCCGCATAATGCAAGTTGAAGAAGTGTACAGCCGCGCAATTATTTGTATCGGCATCGTGGATCGTTTTAATACTGAGGCCTTACAACTGCTTATTAAACACCTGTGACGAAAAATTGCAATTCAAATTGTCTAGATATTGTTTGTATTGCATCATGGTATTTGTTCAAATAGGACTTATTAACTAATTAATTAGGAAATATTGTGACGTGTTGATCATTCAGTCAGGCTCTCTCATTATATCATGTTAATGATTTCATATTTGATAGAATAAAGAATGGCTTAAGCTCTAATTTGACCAAGTTGAATCGATCATTTTTTTCTTAAAATGTTAGTGATGCACAAGGAAATGAATTTTGGTTTACAGACGAATGTTCCATCAGATTTATACTCTGACTGAATATTAAATTGTTCGTCTCTTTTTACATCTTGAGTGGGCTCGTTTTGAAACTTATAGTGCGTTATTTTGCCCTGTCCGTTGCATTTTAATCGGTAATGCTGAACCATACGACCGACCACAAATACGCAACAATGGTTTATTTATGTGCCCGCGAATATGAATAATATCGTAAACATCGTAACTTTTCAGCTGAATCGTGCATTGTAATTTGTACAAAGATCATAATCAATCACAACATTAAATGGAACAAGGAGGGATAGATGGCCAGTCACCATGGTCACCAGATCACGTCTGCGAAAAAATCATAAATACCATCATAGAAGAACAGATTCGGAGACTCCAATCACCGTTCATCTTGATCAACATTCGATGTTTTTTTCAAATAATATAAGAGCATGCCATTCATAGATGTGCTGATCATATGATCTTGTCAGACGACAGTCAAAATTTTGACTGAAATATTAGCCCACACCTGACCCTATTTTCGCTAGCAGCGCAGCCAGCGATAGAAATGGGTCACAGAACCCGACAAGTGTTGTCTGGTCCCCTGTACGTTATCAGGTCCCCTGCCCCATTTCTACCGCTGGCTGCGCTGCTCAAGAAAATAGGATCAGGTATGGGCCATTGTTATTGCTCATTGTTATTTGCGCTGTGCCCGGCTTTAGATTCCATTTGCCCATGGAGTAATTTAACCTCCATGGTTTCCTGAAACAAGAATTCTATGTCGACATGGCGTGAAAAACGGAAAAGTCACTTATATTTGAGTCGCTGCCGAACATGTGAAAGAAAGGATAGTGTGTTACGTATGAAAGGGCAATTATAGAAGTACAGAGTAAGAGAATTAAAAGTGAATTTAATCGGCTATACCCATCACGTCTATAAAAATCCATCAGTTTTCTTTTCCTTTTTTACACAGGCAATCATATTTATTGGAAATCTAGGGAATGGCTATTACATCAGGTTGACAACCCCCATGTGTGGGCAGTGAATTAAGATTACTCTTTGTAAGGCAGTTACGATTCCGAATAAAGCAAGACAAATTTTATGCTTTCACAAATTTTCCTTCAAATACAAGACTAATGTGCATCAAACAAGGAAAACTATGCAGACCCGGCATACCAGTTTGTAACGACATTCGAAACACAGTGAGTATGTAATTACCAAGGTATTTCACAATGTTTGCCTATAACATGGGTTCCTATAGCTCCGCTCCCAGCTCCTTGATCGTGGCGAGCGACTTAACAATGGCGGTAGAAGAGAACTCGATGGACTAACGTACACGTGGCCGTAAAATCAAACCACGGAGGTTACTACTAGTATTTACCTGAAGAAATTTTCTGTCATGGTATCAACCGATGCCCGATGGATACTCTAATTAGTCCTACGGCCGGTATGAGTCAAGTGTGCTCGGCTATGACTCCGCTGTAGCCCTATTATAGTTCCACCGCACAGAGCGGACTAGCGTGCGTGCAGACGCCAAAAGTATCCACCGATTCATTGACCTATATTTCCCTCGTTTGTGTAGGAGGATAACGTAGTGAATGGAACATGTACACAGAGGTCCGCACAGAATCGTACCTATGGTGCATTAGCTACGTTGACAGTAGCTCATGGTTACATACATACGAAAAGAGAGTTAGATAGTCGGTCACCATGATCACCAGATCACGTCTGAGAAAAAATCATAGACAGTAATCGTCATTTCACCACTATATGCCATCATAGAACAACAGGGTCGGAGACTTAAATGTGAAGCCATGCAAATAACTTCAACGTTTGGTGTTTTGTTGTCTTAATCCGCCCTTGCCACTATACTGATGTGCTGATCACATGATCTTGTCATGTGCCTGTGCTCATTAATAGGCTATCTAACTTCTTACTAAAATATTATCCCATATCGATTCTCGTGAGCAGCGCAGCCAGCGGTGGAAAAGGGGCAGGGGACCTGACTAAATTTGACTCCATAAAGGGTTTTGATCGCACAATTGTTTACAATACCTTGAACTCGCCCATTAATATATTATTGTACTGAGAAGCATTGGGCAGTGTCAAGTAAGAAAATTGCTCATTTGCATATTTTATGACGTTTTGTGATTAGTCAAATAACTCAGAAATAATGCACCAAATTTGATGAAATCTGCTGCCGATACTGATGCGAGAAATATCTAACAGTATTGTAAAGCATCAAGTAGTGTGAAGTTAATGAAAGGTTCATTTGCATATTTAATGAACTTTGTATTTTGGTATATAACTCTGAACTCATATATATTTGAAATCTGGGCAATGGCCATTGCATCAGGTTGACAACCCTCATGTGTGGGCATTGAATTAAGATTACTCTTTGTAAGACAGTTACGATTCCGAATAAAGCAAGACAAATTGATGCTTTCACAAATTATCCTTCAATTACAAGACTAGTGTGCATCAAACAAAGATGACGATACAGACCCGGCATACCACTTTAAAACGACATTCGAAACATAGTGAGCATTTAATGACCAAGGCATTTCACAATGCTTGCCGTATAGCATGGGGTTCTATAGCTCCGCCCCCAGCTCCATGAGCGAATAATCACGGCGTTAGAAGAGAACTCAATGGGCTACATACACGTGGCCGTAAAATCAAACCTCGGAGATTACTACTAGTATTTACCTGAAGATATTTTCTGTCATGGTATCAACCGATGCATGATGGTAAGATAATTAGTCTTACGGCCGGTATGAGTCAAGTGTGCTCAGCTATGACTCCGCCGTAGCCCTATTAAAGTCCCACCACACAGAGCGGACTAGCTTGCGTGCAGACGCCAAAGAATCCACCGAGGACATTTTTTCATTGACCTATATTTCCCTCGTTTGTGTAGGAGGATAACGTAGTGAATGGAACATGTACACAGAGGTCCGCACAGAATCGTACCTATGGTGCATTAGCTACGTTGACAGTAGCTCATGGTTAAATACATACGAAAAGAGACATAGATTGTCGGTCACCATGATCACCAGATCACGAGAGAGAAAAAATCATAGACATTAATCGTCATTTCACCACTAAATGCCATCATAGAACAACAGAGTCGGAGACTTAAATGTGAAGCCATGCAAATAGCTTCAACGTTCCGTGTTTTGTCGTCTTAATCCGCCCTTGCCACTATACTTATGTGCTGATTACATGATCTTGTCATGTGCCTGTGCTCATTAATATGCAATCTAAACTCTTACAGAAATATTAGCCCTTATCGATTCTCGTGAGCAGCGCAGCCAGCGGTTGAAATGGTGCAGGGGACCTGACTAAATTTGACTCCATAAAGGGTCTGGATCGCACAATTATTTACAATAACTTGAACTCGCCCATTAATATCTAAATGTACTGAGAAGCATTGGGCAGTGTCAGGTAAAAACATTCCATTTGCATATTTTATGACGTTTTGTAATTAGTTACATAACTCAGAAATAAATGCACCAAATTTGATGAAATCTGCTGCAGATGCTGATACGACAAATATCTAACATTGGTGTGAAGCATCTAGTAGTGTGAAGTTAATTAAGGGTTCATTTGTATATTTAATTAACTTTGTATTTTGGTATTTCACTCAGAACTCATATATATTTGAAATCTGGGCAATGGCCATTGCATCAGGTTGACAACCCCCATGTGTGGGCAGTGAATTCAGATTACTCTTTGTAAGACAGTTACGATTCCGAATAAAGCAAGACAAATTTGATGCTTTTACAAATTTTCCTTCAAATACAAGACTAATGTGCATCAAACAAGGAAAACTATGCAGACCCGGCATACCAGTTTGTAACGACATTCGAAACACAGTGAGCATGTAATGACCAAGGCATTTCATAATGCTTGCCGTATAGCATGGGGGTGCTTTAGTTCCGCTTCTAGCTCCATGATCATAGCGAACGAATAACCATTGCGATAGAAGAGAATTCAATTGACTAACGTACACGTTTTCGTAAAATAAAACCCACAGAGGTTACTATGAGTATTTACCTGAAGAAATTTTCTGTCATGGTATCAACCGATGCATGGTGGTAAGCTAATTTGTCCTACGGCCGGTATGAGTCAAGTGTGCTCGGCTATGACTCCGCCGTTGCCCTATTATTGTCCCACCGCACAGAGCGGACTAGCGTGCATGCAGACGCAAAAATTTATCCACCGAGAACTTTCTTTCATTGACGTATATTTCCAACGTTTGTGTTTGAGGATAACGTAGGGAATGGACCATGTACACAGAGGTCCGCACAGAATCGTACCTACGGTGCATTAGCTACTTTGACAATAGCTCATGGTTACATACATACGAAAAAAGACATAGATAGTCGGTCACCATGATCACCAGATCACGAGAGAGAAAAAATCATAGACATTAATCGTCTTTTCACCACTAAATACCATCATAGAACAACAGGGTCGGAGACTTAAATTTGAAGCCATGCAAATAACTTCAACGTTCGGTGTTTTGTTATCTTAATCCACCCTTGCCACTATACTGATGTGCTGATCACATGATCTTGTCATGTGCCTGTGCTCATTAATATGCAATCTAAATTCTTACTGAAATATTAGCCCATATCGATTCTCGTGAGCAGCGCAGCCTACGGTGGAAATGGGGCAGGGGACCAGACTAAATGTTACTCCATAAAGGGTCTGGATCGCACAATTGTTTACAATAACTTGAACTCGCCCATTAATATCTAATTGTACTGAGAAGCACTGGGCAGTGTCAAGTAAAAAAATTGCTCATTTGCATATTTTATGACGTTTTGTAATTAGTCAAATAACTCAGAAATAAATGCACCAAATTTGATGAAATCTGCTGCAGATACTGATGCGAGAGATATCTAACAGTAGTGTAAAGCATCTTGTAGTGTGAAGTTAATGAAGGGTTCATTTGCATATTTAATGAACTTTGTATTTCAGTATTTAACTCTGAACTCCTATATATTTGAAATCTGGGCAACGGTCATTGCATCAGGTTGACAACCCCCATGTGTGGGCATTGAATTAAGATTACTCTTTGTAAGACAGTTACGTTTCCGAATAAAGCAAGACATATTTGAGGCTTTCACAAATTCTTCTTCAAATACAAGACTAATCTGCATCATACAACGAAAACTATGCAGACCCGGCATACCACTTTAAAACGACATTCGAAACATAGTGAGCATTTAATGACCAAGGCATTTCACAATGCTTGCCGTATAGCATGGGGGTGCTATAGCTCCGCTCCTAGCTCCATAATCGTAGTGAATGAATAACCATGGTGTTAAAAGAGAATTCAATGTACTAACGTACACGTGGCCGTAAAATCAAACCTCGGAGATTACTACTAGTATTTACCTGAAGATATTTTCTGTCATGGTATCAACCGATGCATGATGGTAAGCTAATTAGTCCTACGGCCTGTATGAGTCAAGTGTGCTCAGCTATGACTCCGCCGTAGCCCTATTATAGTGCCACCGCACAGAGCGGACCAGCGTGCGTGCAAACGCCAAAAGTATACACCAAGAACTTTCTTTCATTTACCTATATTTCCCTCGTTTGTGTTGGTGGATAACGTAATGAATGGAACATGTACACAGAGGTCCGCACAGAATCGTACCTACGGTGTATTAGCTACGTTGACAGTAGCTCCTGGTTACATACATACGAAAAGAGAGATACATTGTTCGTCACCATGATCACCAGATCACGTCTGACAAAAAATCATAGACATTAATCGTTCTTTCGCCACTAAATGCGATTAAAGAACAACAGAGTCGGAGACTCAAATTTGAAGCCATGCAAATAACTTCAACGTTCGGTGTTTTGTCGTCTTAATCCGCCCTTGCCACTATACTGATGTGCTGATCACAAGATCTTGTCTTGTGCCTGTGCTCATTAATATGCAATCTATATTCTTACTGAAATATTATCCCATATCGATTTTCGTGAGCAGCGCAGCCAGTGATGGAAAAGGGGCAGGGGACCAGACTAAATTTGACTCCATAAAGGGTCTTGATCGCACAATTGTTTACAATAACTTGAACTCGCCCATTAATATCTAATTGTACTGAGAAGCAATGGGCAGTGTTACGTAAAAAAATTGCTCATTTGCATATTTTATGACGTTTTGTAATTAGTCAAATAACTCAGAAATAAATGCACCAAATTTGATGAAACCTGCTGCCGATACTGATGCGAGAGATATCTAACAGTAGTGTAAAGCATCTTGTAGTGTGACGTTAATGAAGGGTTCATTTGCATATTTAATGAACTTTGTATTTCGGTATTTAACTCTGAACTCCTATATATTTGAAATCTGGGCAATGGCCATTGCATCAGGTTGACAACCCCCATGTGTGGGCATTGAATTAAGATTACTCTTTGTAAGACAGTTACGATTCCGAATAAAGCAAGACAAATTTGATGCTTTCACAAATTCTCCTTCAATTACAAGACTAGTGTGCATCAAACAAAGATGACGATACAGACCCGGCATACCACTTTAAAACGACATTCGAAACATAGTGAGCATTTAATGACCAAGGCATTTCACAATGCTTGCCGTATAGCATGGGGTTCTATAGCTCCCACTGCATGAAAACCCAATAATTCAGATAAATTCACTTTAATGAGTTGCCTGTATTATAGTATAATACACGTGAATTCACATGAATTCACATGAATACAGGCTTGCTGAATACAAAAAATGGATTCTTGACTGTATTCATCTGTATATGCACTCTTCAGCTAAAATACAGGCAATAATCCATGTTAATACAGTAAGTATTATCGGGTTTTCATGCAGTGTCCGCTCCTAGCTCCATAATCGTAGTGAATGAATAACCATGGTGTTAAAAGAGAATTCAATGTACTAACGTACACGTGGCCGTAAAATCAAACCTCGGAGATTACTACTAGTATTTACCTGAAGATATTTTCTGTCATGGTATCAACCGATGCATGATGGTAAGATAATTAGTCTTACGGCCGGTATGAGTCAAGTGTGCTCAGCTATGACTCCGCCGTAGCCCTATTATAGTACCACCGCACAGAGCGGACTAGCGTGCGTGCAGACACCAAAAGTATCCACCGAGAACTTTCTTTCATTGACCTATACTTCCCTTGTTTATGTTGGAGGATATCGTAGTGATTGGAACATGTACACAGAGGTCCGCACAGAATCGTACCTACGGTGCATTAGCTACGTTGACAGTAGCTCATGGTTACATACATACGAAAAGAGACATAGATAGTCGGTAACCATGATCACCAGATCACGTCTGAGAAAAAATCATAGACATTAATCGTCCTTTCACCACTGAATGCCATCATAGAACAACAGAGTCGGAGACTCAAATGTGAAGCCATGCAAATAACGTCAACGTTCGGTGTCTTGTCGTCTTAATCCGCCCTTGCCACTGTACAGATTGCTGATCACATGATCTTGTCATGTGCCTGTGCTCATTAATATACAATCTAAATTCTCTCTGAAATATTAGCTCATATATATTCTCGTGAGCAGCGCAGCCAGCGTTGGAAATGGGGCAGGGGACCATACTAAATTTGACTCCATTTTTAGGGACTGCTGTAAAGGGTCTGGATCGCAGAATTTTTCACAATAAATTGAACTCGTTCATAAATATCTAATTGTACTGAAAAGCATTAGACAGTGTCAAGTAAAAAAATTGCTCATTTGCAAATTTAATGAACTTTGTAATTAGGTATATAACTCTGAACTCATATCTGTTGGAAATCTGGGCAATGGCTATTTCATCAGGTTGACAACCCCCATGTGTGGGCAGTGTAAGACAGTTACGATTCCGAATAAAGCAAGACAAATGTGATGCTTTCCTTCAAATACAAGACTAATGTTCATCAAACAAGGAATCTATGCAGACCCGGCATACCAGTTTGTAACGACATTCGAAACACAGTGAGCATGTAATTACCAAGGTACTACTATTATTACGTACTTACTACTATTAATGAAACTGTTGTAAAAACGTGAGCACATTCAGTTCACATCTGGTTTTTGTTTTAGCTGTATCTAATTCAAGGGATCGCGGTGGAATTGTTGAATTTTGGTATGATCGTATGGCAAGAACAACTCTAGATCTCCTTAAAACTTAAAAGTCTGACCGTTGTTTTCAGTACTCTGCATTTGAACACCTGCTGGCCTCACTTTAATAATTGCTTCGGCCAAAGCTCATACTTCAAAAAAACTAACAGTTACCCTAGAAGTCTATTTGAGAGTGTGAATACAGGACCTTAGCTCTTTGCAGGAGGATATTGCGTTTTAGCCCCCACCCCCTGCCATACCGCTTACGCTTTTGTCATAACTTGAATCAGTAGGCAAATTTATACCTTTATCGAATGATTTTAATGAAACCTGAATATGCATATTGAGAGTCGGGTATCCGATGATGATTGCATTGTCGCGTCTGTTTTAGCTTGATTAAAATTCAAACATGTTCTATGAAGACTAGAGAACTGGTTTAAACTTTAACTTAACGGATGAGTGATACAATCGCATGCGTGACTATACTTTCAGACAATTAGGTCACCATGAGAGAGTCAAGCCATAGTTCAACGTAATGTGCTCCCATTTTAGGCGAAATTAAAACTTTCTGTAAACTTACTCTGTAATGTATCCAGTTTTACTAATTAAAAGTGTGATGAATTAAATTTCGAAGCATTCTCGAATTTTCAGTTAAAGTTCACTTCAAACACGGGACGTGTCGTACGTGACATGCTTTGCCAAATAAGACGTGTCGATGTTCTCACTGTGACCGTGCAACCGTGTGATCACCCATCAGTGTTGACCTACTTACAGTTTGCATTGTACCAACTGGTGTGCGGTGGTTGAACAATGCCTAGGGGGAAAAGAATGTGCAAGACATGTCCTTGGTCATTGAACTGAGATAAATTCAATTCCCTTTGTCGACAATTTAAATACCCATTCATCGCTTTACAAAATCCACTGGGTCAGGCCATAAATACAAAGGCGCGGGAAACTTCTGCTATTACAGTCTGTTTCATCGATATTTTCCTGCCGAAAGGTGAAATATGGCTGATGCTGACAAACACCCGGCGACGTCATTTGTTGGTAAGTAAACTAAGTTGCATTGTCTCTTTAGTTTTGCCAGTCCTGTTAGTCTAATCCTTTGAGAGAAAAGTATTATCTCATTTACATATCCCAACGACATTTTTGACAGGGGGATCCCAATCGTTTCTATTTTGAACATCTGGAGCTTCAAGACGTGTTTCAAATTTATGTACACTGGTCTGACACCTTTACTGAATAGCACGAAAATGAACTCAAGGTAAAAATATTTCATAGGGAAACTCTAAAAAATACTTGATCGTATCGACTAACAATAATTTGCACATTACAGTTCTTGAAAGTCACTTGTCTTCTGAGGTTATCTTCGAAATTACGACATTTAGTCGCGCTAACGGCTAACTGACTACGCATGCACAGGTTCATAATATACTATGCGAGTAACCGGAAGTGTACCCTACTTTCATCATTATATAACATGCCATTAATTAAATATAACTCTTTTGTTAGCCAGTAAGTGTTATTATCCACCTTGTCGCTGATACAAAATATCGTTAATATAATGCAGAAAAAATAGGAAAAGGGAGAAAACTGTCGTGCATATGAACGGGGCATACGCAAAGAATGCTGGGATGAAATTTTTCAAAAGCGACCCCTGTGTCAATAATTAGATTAAAAAATTGCCAGTTTTTAGACGGAACGCTATAGTTTTCAGCTTGCAAGTGGAAGGTAGGCAGTGCGGTTACCATTGCAATGATAATTATTGCAGAATACGTCCCTTGTTTAACGCAATAGGCTATTATCATGGTAAAAAATGCCAATTTTTGTCCAACATTTGTATACATTACACAAAATCTATACATGCACTGCTACAGGGTTTGACGTCGTGTACGTACGTGAACTGCTTTCATCAGAGGGAAACTGGGCATTGTTGTCATATAAAGTAACAATTAATTTTATTTTATCATGAATCAATACAAATAACATTGCTAATCTTAACCCCTGGCGCGACACCAAGGGCTGAGCCCTATATAATATTATGTACGCAGTGATTTTGAACTCGACACCAAAGCTAAAACTGGTCATTGATTGGTCAAATAAGTTGTTCCAACTATCACAAGTACCCCTGTTTGGTGAATATCCGGTCAGTGAAATGAGAAACAATAGGATGTTCATTAACAGTGTAGGCCTTGTCAAGCATTTCAAAGTACAGCCTGTAAATTGACCATTCCCTCCTTTGGTGTAAACATGTGCTTTGATTAATTGATCTCGAACCTAAAGATATCAACCACTGAGCGAGGTCAAGGATGTGACCTACTAGCCATGACGGCTTAACACAAGGCTTCTTCTCAAATAGTGTTACTCCCTATCTAAGTTTACCACTGTTAGCGTGAAATATCATGTCTGAAAGGTTTATTCAAGAAAAACTGAGTCTGATAAACAATTTAAATAATCCCCCGTATTCCTCTCTCGTGTTACTGGGACTCTGACTTGTGATTCAAAAGGTAACAGCCGAATCCCCCTTCGCCTACGGCTCTCGGGGTACGGCCGCTAAACCTGGAGTCACTCGTCTGTGACACAGACACAGACACATACACACACAGACACATCCATTGATACGGACAGCCGATTTGCCAGTTGAAAATGATTGCGGAACAATTATAGTTGTGTATACACAGGTTGGAGAGGAGATATGACTTATAGCTATAAAGAAAGCACTCAGACGGTTTTGAGTTGAATTATTTATTTTCAATAGCATATATAGTCAAAATCAATAAAATAAAATAAAGTAAACTATTGCCCAAAGAATCCCATTCCTCCCCACCGCAGAGAACTGATTGCTTTTCCCTTGGTTATTACTCCATATGCATGTTAGCTGCAATAATTGTAGCTCACGGGCCGTGCGCCGGCTTTTCGGCTGTGTATAGCTCCGACCGATCGTGCTGGCTGTGTAGCGCTGGCAAGTAGTTGCTACACAATACGATAGAATCAAATGAGAACCGAATGTGCTCAAGTGGTTAAAGCCGCACTTTTCAATCCCGGGTTCTCGCATAAGTGGAGTTCTCCTCCCAGTCAAACACTTGGCCAGTACGATGTTAGATTTCTATAGCATTAATTACACAAACTGATCTCAACCTTTTGTCACCTTTTGCTAATCCTGCAAACAGAGTTTATACAAGCGTGTGATTGACAGTCGGTTCAAATTGCCAACGGTCATTGATTCCCCACCACAAACGCTCGAATTTCCTAAAAAATTGTCTTCAAGTCGCGTTAGACTTTGAATATAACCACAGAGTTCGATCGGCAGCATCTTCGCACTGACCGCTTGTCAGTCTGTCTGTGTTTTTGCGGCCGGGGAAAACTAAAAAGTGGCATTTTCTGGAGCGTGTGCCCATGTGTTGCCTGTTTGGTGTCCACTAACACAATGAACGCCGCCATACCTTCGCGTCCTTTTAAAGGGAAGCTCCGCCTTTAACAACAGGTTCATTACATAGTAGTATGCTTCAGATATCTGTCAGATCATTATATGTAGTAGGTTTCATCAACTTTCGAACTGTACTCGCGGAGTTAAATTACTAATTACAAAAGTTCATGAAATATGCAAATGAGCTTTTTTTGTTAACTTAACACTGCTCAATTCTTCATGGAACAATTTGATATCTATCAGGTTGACACCTGTAGCACGTTTCATCAAATGTAATGCTGATATTTCGGAGTTATATCACTAATTAAAAAAATTAATTCAATATGCAAATGAAGCTTTCGTTAATTTTACTCTACACAGTGCTTCACGCGACAATTAGAATTTATTGCCGTAATTTCCGTGTTATATGACAGATTGTAAAGTTCATTAAATATGCCAATGAACCTTTAATTAACTTCAAACTACTAAATGCTTCACAACACCAGTAGATATCTGTAGTATCAGTATCTGCAGTAGATTTCATCAAATTGGATGCTGTAAATTCGATTTATATGACTAATTAAAAAACTTCATTAAATGTGCGAATGAACCCTTAATTAACTTGAAACTACACAGTGCTTCACGCGACAATTAGATAACTATCAGATCGATATCTGTAGCAGGCTTCATCAAATTAGGTGCCATAACTTCCGTGTTATATTACTCATTATAAAGTTCATTAAATATGCAAATGACCCCTTAATTATTTTAACACTGCTTAATGTTTCTGAACTCGGTCAGATATCCGTAGGATCAATATCTGCAGCAGATTTCATCAAACAAAATGCTGCTGTTTCGGAGATGTAAGAATAATTACAAAACTTCATTAAATATTCAAATGAGCTTTGTATTAACCTGAGACTGCTCAATGCTTCTCAGTACAATTAGACATCTCTAAGATCAATATTTGTAGCAGATAGCATACATTTCGGAGTAACAATTTTAAAGTTATAGCACTAATTACAAAAGTTCATTAAATGTGCAAATGAGCAGATAATTGACATGACGCTCACATTATCATCGTAATGTTCCCAGATTCTCATCAGAGAAAAGTTTCCTAACATTTAGTTCATTATTTCTTGATATATGTCGGAACTGTCATTATTGTCTCCATTGGAAACCATTATATGAAAATAACATGATGATGTATCATAACTTCATTAATATGCAAGCCACACTGCCCAAAATCTAATTAAATGGAACCTGTCTGTCATATCTCACCTAAATCCGTTCAGTTGTTCTTGAGTTATCGTACAAACACACAGACAGGCAGACAGAGAGACAGACAGACAGACAGTCAGACACAGACAGACAGACAGACAGACAGACAGACAGACAGACACACACACACACACACACACACACACACATACACAAACACACACACACACAATGGCAGTCAGACTGACATCGCTATGATATAAGCACTCGTGTGTGAAAACGTAACCTAAAAATGCCGGTGTACGGCCAGTGTACTACAATTATAGTAGCGATAGAATATGCAGGTAATTTCCTGGTAAGCTCGTTGACGTGCACTGTCTGTTTGGTACAATCTTTTGAACATATTATGTTAAATTATTGATAAAATATTATATTGATACAATAAAAGTGTAAAGGACTTGACAGAAACGCTTTTGCTGCAGTTTCTGCGTATGTGTCAAAGCGATATTTCGATCATCGGCACAAGGGGCCTCGGTCGTCTCGGGTCGTCTCCTCTTGGGCCGGGTTTTCCTGTCAGCCGGTTTCTGACGAAGTACTTCGTATCAAACACCCCAGGTCTGTCTACGATAGAAGCCCTAAATGACTGACCGTTCCGCCTGACATAGTTTGCCACGTGATACCAGGGTTGCCTGTACCGTTCGCTTTCAAATACTTGGGTGAGTGTAATCCTACACAAACCTTTACAAAAGCGTGGGTCTTTTGCGTAAAGTTTCATATATCATGTCATTTCTTTAAAAGGGTGTAAGTATTCTACGAGAGAGTCAATTTACAGGTTAAACGTTCAGTATTTAATGTCGGTAAACAATATCAATTGTACATAACAAAATGCTTCATGTTTCCAGCCGTCCCTTTCTTCACTAGACGCTATTCACCCAAACCGTCGTCTGGCTGAAAAAAATACAAGCAACAAGGTTTTTGCACACCTTATACAGGTGCAAATGTAGAAATTCAAACCTTAAGTGACCTCAGGTTTGTGACAATATAAATTGTCGTTTCTCAGGGTCTCGCAGGAGATTATTGATGAGCTTTAATCTCCCTGGCAGAGTACTTTTAGAGCACTTGAAACTTTTCTTACGGGCATGTCCAACTTCATTAGGCCTCACATTTAACTTGTTAAATGAAGCTTAACAAGTGATGAGCCTGTATTTGCCTTTGCAGGTGTTCAGAATGAGTTGTACCGTAAAGAGCGAAAATAAAATGACGTGATAGGTAGGTACATGGTGCTTATCTTTACCTTTTAACACTATCCGCACGAATTTAAACATGAAAGCAAATGGTTTCTGCCAATGGAAGAAAAGATGTGCCCAACTCTTACTTCTTTATCAGTAATATCACAATTCGGCCGAGCCTATGATTTGGTCATGAGTAAGGTTTGAAAATGTATCGCTTGCAAATATTGATCAAAATATTCCAGCTTAGGCCGTGGCATGTTATGACGCACTAACAAGCATCAAGGAATCGCAATAGTAGCGCCTGTATGGTAGAAAAATAAGTTTCTCTGCCTAGATGATGCAACGGCACACGGAAAGAAAGAAAAATGCGAGACAGACAGAGACACAAAAGTAAGAGAGACATAGACAGCCATCTGATTCAACACTTAAACAATTCAACGGAAGCTGTACGAACACGCATATTATGCCGTACATTAAATCTTGATAATATAAAACTCCTTGAAAGAATGGTTGAACAAGATTTGGTTTGTCCGAATTCAAAGTACAAATAAAGAACGTGTGAAATGTCACTTGGTGAAATTAGGGATTGGCTATCAGCGACGCCTGTGTTATGTAGGTCATTCCCCCCACACTCATCATGACCTGAGTTCAATTAGTCTAGAACATTCTCAAGGTCACTGCCCTTGATGACCTCACAACCTTGAATTCAATTAGTCATGTTTGGAATGTTCTGGAAAGTTGATTAGTTGTGTAAGGGAGATAATTTTAGAACAGTAATTAGCATGTCAATAAAAGTTCTAGATTGTTCTTATATGCCTTTATAAAAGGGACGTGCACAGCTTCTAGTCAGACTTTTGGGATCGTGTCTCTTGTGTGTTACTAAACTCCAGCAGTAGTCATTCTCAAGACTTTTCAAGACCTTCACTGCCAACGCTGGATTTATACTGTGGACTTTGTGCAGCTTCAAGCCTGCAAGCCAAAGGACTGTTCATTCATCCAACTGACTGTTACAACTCTGAGACTGGAGCTTTGCCGTCCCAGCTGAGATAAGTAGTCTGTACACTTTTAAAGCTTGTACTCTATCCCTGACTTAACAATAGTTTTATTTCGTAATAAATTTTTGTTTAAACATTAACTGCTGAGTTCACCCTTTTGTTCGTTTTCTCTGCACGTAACAAATTGGGGGCTCGTCCGGGAGACGAATATTTTGAGCCGTTTGACAACATTTTGCCTACCTTTTCAAAACTACTTTACACTGTGAACTCAGCGAAATTTAATCATGGCGGAATTCAAGCCAGACGAATTTATGGATGACCTTGATCAGGACGCATTTGATTCCCTCAAAAAAGACAACCTCATCACACTGGCCGATTTCCTTAAAGTAGATGTCAAAAGATCTATGCGCAAGCGAGAAATACAGTTCAAGATTGCAAAACATTTAGTTAATTCTGGCCATTTTGAGGAGTCTGCCTTAAAAGATTATGAACCTGAGTCTTCCTTTGAACTCAGAAAATTAGAGTTAGAAATACAGGCAGATTTGGCACGTGAAAAGTTGCAAATGGAAGAAAGACAGAGAGAGAAAGATAGGCAGGAAAGATTAGAAATGGAAGAAAGAAGACAGAGAGAAAAGGAATTGCGATTAGAAGAACAGCGATTACAGGTAGAAATAAAACGTTTAGAGCTTGGACAGTCAGGAAAATTCTTCCCTTCAGACAAGTTTGACATCACTAAGCATTTCAGGTTAGTTCCCCCTTTCCAAGAAAAGGATGTTGATAAATATTTCCTTCATTTTGAGAAAATTGCTCAGAGTCTGAATTGGCCTAAGGAGTCCTGGTCTATGCTTTTGCAGAGTGCTTTGGTGGGTAAAGCCAGAGAAATTTACATTCAGTTGTCAGTAGAGCAGGCTTCAAATTATGATTCTGTGAAGGAATTAATTCTCAAGGGCTATGAGTTGGTGCCTGAAGCTTACCGTCAGAAATTTAGGGATTGTGAGAAGGTGAAGGATCAAACTTATGTTGAATTTGCTCGAACAAAAGAACAACTGTTTGATCGTTGGTGTTCTTCTGAAAAGGTCAGTCAGAATTATGACAAATTACGACAGCTCGTTTTGATTGAGGAATTTAAAAGGTGCATCCGGAGTGACATCAGACGTTTATCAATGAACAAAAGGCAGATACATTAGAGGTTGCTGCACGTTTGGCCGATGATTATTCATTGACCCACAAATCTTCATTTCTCAGCAAACCATCCCAGTCCTTTTCATACAGAAACAATGCAGGTAAATTTAACTCGTCCTTTTCATCCAAGAATTTTTCAAAGGACAGTAGGAAATCAAATGACAACAGTTCACAGAGTTCAAGTAACACTCCCACATCATCAGATCCCAAGTCTCAATCTCCTTCTGACAAACAGTTTGGTACACTTTCTTGTAATTATTGTAAGAAAGACGGCCATTTAATGTCAGATTGTTTCAAATTGAAAAGAAAACGTGAAGGTCAAAGTGGTCAAAGTGGATCTAAGCCCACCGGCTTTATTTCTTCATCAACTCAATTAGAGTCTAATAATGTGTGCAACACATTTTCTGTGGTTAAACCCCTCTCATCCCCAATTAATGAGGTCAAGGTCAATTCTTCTCAAGATAGCATTATGGGTATTTTCGAACCATTTATTCATGATGGTTTTATATCACTTTCTAGTGATTTCTCTTCCGCTACCCCTGTCAAAATTTTAAGAGATACCGGGGCTTCCCAGTCTCTTTGTTGGCAGATACCCTGCCGTTTTCTGAAAAGTCATTTTCAGGTTCTAAAGTTCTTATTAAGGGGGTAGATTGTAATGACTACATTCCTGTTCCTCTCCATAATGTCTATTTGTCTTCGGACTTTATTTCTGGACCTGTGACTTTAGGTATTAGGCCTTTTTTGCCTTTTGAAGGGATTCACCTTCTTCTTGGAAACGACCTTGCTGGGGACAGGTCATTACTAATCCACTTGTGACTGATAATCCTAGTTTAGATCAGGATCCAGAGCCAATTGAACAAGAGATACCCGATTTATTTCCTTCATGTGCCATTACTCGAGCCATGTCAAAGAAAACTTCCGAGAATCAAAATACTCTCAAAAATAATGTCACAGATGTTGACTTAAATGACACCTTTCTCAGTCAGGTGTTGACACGGATCATTCCGTTATCCCTCGTGGATTTGAAACTTCCAGTAAAACTTCTGCTGACCAAAGTCAGACATTTTCTAGATCAAATCTCATTGCAGAACAACACAAAGACCCAGATATTTTGTCTTTGTTTGACAGGGTAGATGATGAAGGTAAAACTTCAGATAGCTCTGTTTCCTATTATACAAAATCTGGTATTCTCATGCGTAAATGGAGACCTCCAGACGTTTTGGTTGATGACGATTGGGCTATAAAACATCAAATTGTGGTTCCAAAGCCCTATCGTGCTGAAATATTGCGCCTGGCCCATGAAACCCCCTGGGCTGGTCACTTAGGGGTCAGGAAAACTTATCACAAAATTCTCAGTCACTTTTATTGGCCTAATCTCAGGCAGGATGTAGCACATTTCTGTAAAACTTGTCACACATGTCAAGTGGTAGGAAAGCCAAATCAGACCATTCCAAAGGCCCCTTTACAGCCAATTCCTGCATTTCAAGAACCATTAGTAGGATACTAATAGACTGTGTTGGGCCCCTACCAAAAACAAGATCAGGAAATGAGTACATGTTGACAATTATGTGTACATCAACTCGGTTCCCAGAAGCCATACCACTGAGAAATATAAAGACAAAGACTATAGTGAAAGCTTTAGTCAAATTTTTCACTTTATTTGGCCTCCCTAAATGTGTCCAGTCCGATCAAGGCTCCAACTTATGTCTGGAATTTTTCAACAAGTAATGGATCAGCTAGGCATTAAACAGTATAGGTCATCCGCCTATCATCCAGAAAGTCAGGGTGCTCTTGAGCGATTTCATCAAACTTTGAAAAACATGATTAGGACCTACTGTTTTGACACAGAGAAGCAGTGGGATGAAGGAATTCATTTTCTGCTCTTTGCTGTTAGAGAGTCAATCAAGAGTCTCTTGGTTTTAGCCCATTTGAGCTTGTATTTGGACATACAGTCCGTGGCCCACTTAAGCTCGTTAAAGAGAAATTCCTATCAGACGATGATGATTGTCTGAATATTTTGCAATATGTGTCAGATTTTCGTACGAAACTCTCTAAAGCATGTGAATTAGCCAGAGAAAATCTTGAGTCATCTCAGCAGTCAATGAAAACCAAATATGATAAAAGCACCTCAAAACGGAAGTTTGAACCAGGTCAAAAGGTTCTTGTTCTACTTCCAATTCCTGGCAAACCACTCCATGCTCGTTACTTCGGGCCTTACCTAATTGATAAGAAATTGAGTGATTTAAATTACATCATAATAACACCTGACAGGCGAAAACAAAAACAGCTATGTCACATAAATATGCTTTAAGCCATATTTGGATAGGGATAATCCTACTAAAACAAAGCCTGTCAGTACAGTCAGTTCTGGCCATTATGAAGATAGTGATACTGAAACTGACTTGAGTGAAAATACTCTAAACTCAAAGCTGGGCTCGGTCAAGCTTCAGAACTCAGAAATCCTGGAGAAGCTGGAGTCTACAAAGTTGGCACACCTCCAGCCAGAACAACAACAACAGGTGAAAGAACTGCTCCATGAATATAAACACCTGTTTCAAGATGTTCCAACGAGGACAACGTCATCTACCACGACGTTGATGTTGGGGACAGTAAGCCTGTAAAACAACATCCATACAGACTGAATCCAACAAAAGCAAAATATCTCCAGGAAGAAGTCAAATATACCTGCTGGACAATGACTTTATTGAACCCAGTAAAAGTAACTGGAGTTCGCCGTGCATACTTGTTCCCAAATCAGATCACAGTTATCGTATGTGCACGGACTTTAGGAAGGTCAACACTTTAACAAAGACAGACACTTTCCCAATCCCGAGGATTGATGACTGCATCGACCGAGTGGGAAAAGCCAAGTATGTGACGAAATTTGACCTACTGAAGGGATTTTGGCAAGTCCCTTTGACGGATCGTGCTTTGTTACACCAGACGGATTGTTCCAGTACAAGGTGATGCCATTCGGAATGAAGAACTCTCCGGCAATGTTCCAACGGATGATCAACGACGTCATATCCGGGCTAAACGGGTGTGCAGCCTACGTTGACGACGTCGTCCTGTATAGTGACACCTGGGAGGAACACATCAAGCTCATGCGGAAGTTCTTTGAGAGACTGAGCAAAGCAATGTTGACTGTCAACCTTGCCAAATCTGAGTTTGGTTGGGCTAGGGTAACTTACCTCGGACATACTGTAGGACAGGGTGAGGTAAAACCTGTTGATGCTAAAATCAGTGCCATTTCAAGTTTTCCCATACCAAACTGCAAACGACAACTGATGCGCTTTCTCGGTATGGCTGGTTACTACAGAAAATTCTGTCCAAATTTCTCCACAATTACTGAGCCTTTGACTAACTTACTTAAAAAGAAAGTAAAGTTTGTTGGTCAGAGCAATGCCAACAGGCATTTGATACACTTAAAGCCATACTGCAAAGTGCCCCAGTATTGTCTGCACCAGATTTCACTTTGCCATTCAAATTAGCTGTAGATGCTAGTGATACGGCTGCTGGTGCTGTTTTATTGCAAGAGGATAGTCATGGTATAGATCATCCTGTTTGCTATTTTTCACGCAAATTTAACAAATCCCAGAGAAACTACTCTACAATTGAAAAAGAGTGTTTATCTTTGATATTAGCTTTACAGCATTTTGAAGTTTATGTTACTTCTTCAAATCAGCCAATAGTGGTTTATATTGATCACAACCCTCTTGTTTTTCTGCAGAAATTTAAAGGCAAAATCAGAGATTGCTAAGATGGAGTTTAATGTTACAGGAGTTTAATCTTGACATTAGACATATCAAAGGCAGAGACAATTTAATTGCAGACTGTCTCTCTCGTATTTAGAGTTTATTGTTGTTCACTTTCAAGAAATTTTATTGTTGTTCACTTTCAAGAAATTTTACTTTAGAGTAAAACAAAATTTGAGTACTTAAATCCTTTTCAAGATTACATTTGTAAAAGAAAGATTTTTCTTTGAAAAATTTTCTTTTTTTGAAGAGGGGGTGTGTTATGTAGGTCATTCCCCCCACACTCATCATGACCTGAGTTCAATTAGTCTAGAACATTCTCAAGGTCACTGCCCTTGATGACCTCACAACCTTGAATTCAATTAGTCATGTTTGGAATGTTCTGGAAAGTTGATTAGTTGTGTAAGGGAGATAATTTTAGAACAGTAATTAGCATGTCAATAAAAAGTTCTAGATTGTTCTTATATGCCTTATAAAAGGGACGTGCACAGCTTCTAGTCAGACTTTTGGGATCGTGTCTCTTGTGTTACTAAACTCCAGCAGTAGTCATTCTCAAGACTTTTCAAGACCTTCACTGCCAACGCTGGATTTATACTGTGGACTTTGTGCAGCTTCAAGCCTGCAAGCCAAAGGACTGTTCATTCATCCAACTGACTGTTACAACTCTGAGACTGGAGCTTTGCCGTCCCAGCTGAGATAAGTAGTCTGTACACTTTTAAAGCTTGTACTCTATCCCTGACTTAACAATTAGTTTTATTTTCGTAATAAATTTTGTTTAAACATTAACTGCTGAGTTCACCCTTTTGTTCGTTTTCTCTGCACGTAACACCTGTCAAATTCTCAAAAGGTGCTTTCCCACGGTGAGTAATAAGGCGAATTGTTGTCAGCATTCACTGTCTTCGATATGCAACCAAACACATTCCTGGGAAGGGGCGCCTGACCGAGTTTCGTTGTTCTATTGTAAAGGTATCCGATGAAAAATTGCTGTTTTGAAATATTGTATTCTGTTGGGAAAGGTATGACCGGGCAACAAACTGAGGCAAACAATCGCAAGGCTAATGTTTCAGTATTAATGGAAACAAAATAGTAAGCATTGAAAACAGTCTCATTTGAATCTCTAATTACTTTCATGAACCAGCAGCCAATTAGAGTCGAGTTGTTTCTGATTTTGACCAATGAAAGAGATTCAAAACTTAAGTTGTAACCATGGGCAACTTTAAAAGGCATTTGTTGAAGTTATGTTGTGTTGTTAGCTCGTAGGGCAAGGCTGACATAAGGCACTCTAGAAAAACACCCTCAAGTAACTTTCAGGTGAGCATTACTAACTTTGGTCGTAATCTAGACATGGTTTCCAGCAATGTTTCGGTTTTCCGGCCGACTTTTGGAGTAGTTATAAAACTGTACAAAGTGCATGGTTCTATAAAATATCATTCCAAACATTAACTTGTGTTACGAGCTTGGTTTTTCGCCCTCATAATGCGGTAAACGCACTGTGGGTACAAACAACAACAGTGGACAGAGACAGCGCTCTCAGATACCTACCTATCATAAATGGTATCAAACTAGCTTAAGATGAGGATATTGAGATTTATTGATAAAAATTTTCGTGATACTTCATGTCAAATTTTGTATACAGTGTGGTCTGAGAGAGAGAGAGAGAGAGAGAGAGAGAGAGAGAGAGAGAGAGAGAGAGAGAGAGAGAGAGAGAGAGAGAGAGAGATCACGAAAATGTATGCTACATTGTCAGTCAACCGTGGTCCTACTCCTAACGCAACACCTGTCTTTTTTAAGACAACAATGTCATAATAAAATGACACCCCTTCGTATATCATGTGATTAGATTTCTTTTTATAATACTTATATTTCAGAAACGAGAGTACAACCAACATGAAGATTATAGTAATATCAGTACTTCTCAGTTTTGCAGTGTGTGCTCAAGCAGGCAGTGAGTATAACACCCATCACGGTGTCTATTCTGCATTATAAAACGATAATTTTTGTTTTTTCAATTTGTGCAAATGATTGAAGAGTTCCTGTCAGACCATAAGCATCGTAAACAACATTATGGCTTTAAATGATTTGCTATATGTTCTCATGTTTGTTAGGACGGATCTGAGTAAAATGTACACTTTTTTCATGTTCCAGCTATTACTGTGGCCTCTGGAACTTTCTCCGTAGTTGTTCCATCTGCTCCGATAACAATCAATGAAGCAACAGCTACTACTGTCACTTTTAATGTGGGCTTGGCAAACAGTGATGCCACGCCAGTCACTCTAACCTCAGTTGAACTGTACTTGTCGGACAACGCAGACCTTGCGGCAGCTGGAGCAAAAGTATCAGCGGCAATAGCTGTCACTAATGCTCCTACCACTGTTCCCGCTAGTGCTACTGGCGCTGCTGGTAGCGGTCAGACTAACGGTATGAGAGCGAGTGTACAGGCATTAGACGCCGACGAATGTCCTCATTACAACAGGTTGTGCATCAAAATTGTGCCGGACGATGATGTTGCCTGTGTTACTATAACAACTAACTGTGTTGGTGAGCGTATAAAGTCATTTCTTTCAATGAATTTTACTCCCTGGGCCTGTATCTGGCAAAAGCCCAAGCATCAATTTCCCATAGGTTACAAGTAGCGTTCAACTAACCTTTAAATTTGCAATTTTACATGCAGCATGACAGGGGTTTGGTCAATGTTAACCTCCCTACTTATGAATGTTCGTAAAGGCAAGTCCACGTAATAGTTGAGTAGTAATGAAATTGCGCCCTCTGTCGTGTTTTTGCACAAATTCCTGCTCATTGCTATGATCTCCATGGGCCTCATAACTCCAAAGTTACCACAGAATACCAAAGCCGTTGTTCACAACAATCTGCATTTTGATTCAAGCAGGCAATTATCTTTACAAAAAAAGCCTTCAAATTAAAGTTCAAACCAAACAAGCATCCACGCAATATCAAAACTTAAAGGCACTATTTGTCACCCGAACTAACTTCGTTCTAGTTCGAACCAGGGACCCAAATCAATAGTCTTGTGTCATCTATTGCATTTCCTAAATCTTTGTTGGATTTCCAATGCCCTTGTTCCGATTGAATACTGTAACGTGGATAGACGCTTCCGTTAATCACTTTAAAGTGACGTTTTATAAATGCAGTACATCATGTATGGTCATCTTGTTGTCAAATAGGCTGAAGTTTCCAATCGTGGGATTTTCAGTTCGGCATTTTAGCCCATTGCATCCTACCCAAAAGACAGTATCTTTCAAAGGCATTAAATTGGAACTTACACAAAATTTAAAAAAAAACTCGTCTGACATGTACTAGAAATGTGTCTAAATTTGTATTCGCTAATCGCTAACTCGTTATGCAAATTTAGGTTATTAATGGAGGGATGAAAATATGATACACATTTACCATTTCTCATTTTCTCTGATGAATAACTTTTTTGTCGATTATTTATTGGTTTAAATATCAAATGCATGAATTTTCAGATGATTTGTTTTTGACAAAACTATTTGCTCGTAACCCCTGATGTGAAAACTTTCGGTACATTTGAATTTGTACGGATTAAGCGTAATTTTTTAATGTATACACACACCGAATATATCATAAAATTCGTGATGAATTTCTCATTATATACTTCTAACAATTGCAGAACATACAACTACGGCAGCGCCCAGTACCTCGGATGCTCCAGACATGACTACACAAGGTATTGTCTTGTTTAACCTACGGAACTAAATTTCGGCGCAAAGAGCATATGAACTATATTACTGTCTGTATCCGCTTTTGTCTAACTGCCGCTTTTTGACGTCGGCTTTGTTTTGATGTCGCTCTCGATCCGTCTTTGAACTTCTCCGTCCGGCGGCGCTATCCCTGTTGCAAGAATCGCTACTATTGTCTTTTGGTGAATCTTTGTGTCTATGTACCCCACTCTATATAGCTCCTCGCCCCGTCGTCAGTGCAAATCTGTCTGGATATCTTTGTAGAACCTCTCTTCCCTATCTATTTTGCAAAAGCTTCATGGCAGAAGGGGAACATATGCCATTCGTTATTTCCTTTTTCACTAGCATGACTGAATGAATTGTATCTAGGGAATAATTATCTTCAGTTGTGTGATATTGGCCAGTGCCGTCTCTCTCTCTCTCTCTCTCTCTCTCTCTCTCTCTCTCTCTCTCTCTCTCTCTCTCTCTCTCTCATAATACGTTTTCGTTTTCGATTCTCCAACGTTTTGAGAATGAAATATCTGAAGGCATTTTCATTTCAGCCCTTTCCTCCCCAGGTGATAAAAATGGTGCAGAATTTGTACAATACAGTGTATCTTTGATGTTGATTCTCTTCCTACCAACTTTTCTGTTTCGCCAGAATTAAAGATAAAGGTATGTTGAATTGTTTCTGGGACGTTTAGCCTTAATTTTGAGCTAAACTGTCTTTGCTTAAATTGTAAATAGCAAATTAAATAACCAATTAAATAACCAACTGTCGGTAGCTGATCAATCTATAGCTTAGACAACCTTGTTTCCGGACAAACAGTATATTTTAGTTTGAGACAACCTTCGAAAGTCAGTAACTAAACCGATTTTGGTATGCTATACATGTTGACCTTATGTACTCAAGTATGTGCATTGGTTTTGTGACTTTTATTTTCTCGGTAAATGTCACACCTTGAAAAGGAGAAATATTGACAGGAAAAAGCTGCTGAATCTGCTCTATAACTGAATAATCTCTCTCTCTCTCTCTCTCTCTCTCTCTCTCTCCTCTCTCTCTCTCTCTCTCTCTCTCTCTCTCTCTCTCTCTCTCTCTCTCTCTCTCTCTCAGGAAGGAGTATGGATTTATGACGATGCTGTGGATGACTTCAAACGAAGTGTGTACGATTTGCGTCGACGTCGCTGGTCTCTTTTGTAGAACGACTCCGTAATCAGATTCATACTGGGAACAAATACAAAATATCACCTTCGTCGTACCCTGACATTATCGCTCTTTTGTTAGCTGGATTCGAGATTCTCTTCATATGATTTTATTTGAAACGATATGTGTACAAAACACATGTCAGCGGCTGAGGGAAATCATTGTATTCTGAAAATTTACATGCGTTCTTCAGTACAATGAGGAAATCACCTGTAGCTGAGAAGAATACATTCGTCAGACAGCCTTTACCAACAAATTATATGCCTTTGTGATTATTTATATCCAACCGAATAAATAGTGTGTGAATTAATTAAAATACCAAACAGGTCTTGTCTTATTGCTTTCCCATGTCTTTGCGTTACTTAGGCTAACATATCCTAGCAAAAGTGTATTTCTCCACTTGTGATAACATGTTTACTTAACTGGAATATACATTTGAAACACACTGGAGTAAAGGCATGACATCATCTATCTAGGGTTAAACTTCATCCCCTTGTGCCAATGGACAGTGCACCTAACAACATTATTTTAGGGAGACACAAAGATGGTCAGAGACACTAAAATACAGCGAAAGAGACAAACAGACAGAGACAGTTAAAGACAAAGAGGCTGAAAAGCAGTGATTAGCTGAAGTAGGGGCTATCAGAGAGTGTATTCTTGTTTTTTGTAGTTTAACTTTAACGACACGAATAAATTCGTTGCGACGATGAAATCATCTATAAAATGCTTTTTGCAAGTACCGCCATTGTTGGTCTATGAGATGCATTTATTCTGTTTTGTCCCTTACAGTTACCACGACACGTTGACACGACACGAAGACTTCAATCATGCATAGTGCCATCACTCATGTCAATCGTGGCCATTTTTTTTCCATATGGTGCATTTCGACAGGTAAAAGCACATCTGTGAAGATATGTCCAACATTTCCAAAAACCACTTCTTAGTTGCAAGGTTTTGTAGAATTCCTTTTGCACAAGCGTTTACACATGCATATGCAAATGGTTTCAGAAAGCAGTATTTTTTCAAAACTGCATGGTACACTTCATCGGTTGCGTGTTCACTACCACTAAGTAGTCAATATACATTACGAGAAAATGCGCTTATCAGCTTCATTTGGTAAGACAAAACTTAGTGGAGTTGCCTGAAATGATCGAAATACATGTTAATTACCAACATTGTGGTAACTGAACACCTTTGCTTTAGCTATTTTCACTACTACATGTAAGACCCGAGATTCCTGGGTTACTTTGAACAAAACCATGCCGGATTCACAATGACGGGCATAGCGAATGATTCCTTCGTCTCCCCGCATGCTACATCAGCCTCTGTAGCATATCCATAATCTTCTGCTATAAGATTACTTGTGTATAACACCACTACGCGGGTACGCGGAATACAGTGATCACCTAAACTTAGTATCTGAACATGAGGATTAATGTATTTGGATTATTGTCATTGTTTCTGTATTCTAAGGGACTGCGCACAACTAGAAATATATCGCTATGTCTAAATAGCAGTGTGTATCTGACCTGGCAACTACTAGTTCGTGAACTAACGACCTGGCAATTACTGGTCCGTGAACTTGCAGTTGCCTAGCGACGTGTGACGCGCTCACTGGCACGAAAACGCGCTGTCATAGCAGGAAATTGTCCAAAACAAACAGAGATAAAAAACAACAAGCACAATCTTTTAGAATACAATACTGTAAAACCAGTCTTTTTAGCTAATTTTTATTTAAAATTTTCCAGCTATTTACTATGGTCAAGATGTTCTTTCAGCTAAATCAAAAAACACGCTTATAGCAATGAAAATCCAAATCGCTAAAACAGAGCTAAATCAAAGTGTTTTACTGTATTTTGGTATTAATGCTGTAAAGATTTTTCTCTCTATTTATTAAATGACAAGGAGGATATTACATGGCAAAGAAAACACTTGTTGTGCGTTCAATGGCCAAGGGTAGTGTTTATGGAGACCTGATTTTACAGGAATTCTTGTTTACTGTCTCAACGATTTAATTGGCGTACAAGAGTTTTATATAAAAGACTTTGTGACGCTATTATGTCGGTTTTAGATAGTTCAAAATAATATAAGCGACAAAGCATGTACACTTTTACTGGATATTGCCCGTCGTTTTCAAAATGTTTAATTCAGAAACCTGGATATGATACATGTACGGAAAAAAATTCTGACCTCGGGAGAGGACATCGAGGCAGTGACGAAAAAATTTGTTTTTAATTTTCCTCAAAACATTTTGAGTCATCTGTGACATAAACATAGATCATACACAACGTTGTGATTTGCAAAGCACCCAAACATTTCATTTTCTGTTGATCCGGCTTTTATTTTTCTATTTTTTTGGCCAAGTGGAGGGTAATTTATTGGCCGGAAGAGAGACTTCGGTCCATGGGAGTACCATTCGTTTAATGTCACTTTTCATGGCGCGTTAAGCCACGACCTGAGAGTCCCATCCATCACAATCACTTGTAAAGAGCCGACGCACTTCTTCGTGACTTGTTGGAGTTGAGAGATCACTTTTACAAAGTTTTCGTTTTCAACAAATGTAGAAAAAATGGCGTTAAGATATACTTACAGACTACATGACAAATATGCATCGCGGGTGCTTTCCAATTATACTTTCGACAAAGGCAAAGTTTAAATATAAAAATTGTCCTGCATGGCAACATGATAATTGGCGCCAAATTCAAAGTTGCCGACAATTATGTAATCCTAAGAAGAATATAATGATGGGCGTTTTTTAAATGTATCAGACACTTGTTGTGTGAGTCATGATCGCCTGATGCAGGATCTAATCCCTTTTACACAATAAATATTAGATTTATACAATGAAAGTTGACAGGAGCTGAAGGGTTACGTGCTGAGACGATGTTTTTGTCAGATTTTTGACTTGACATGATCAATACACGGGAACACAGCTTGCTTGCTATCCTCACACTTTGAAACCATAAGTCTCTCATTTCCTTTCAATGACTGAAGTTTCAATGACTATGATGAGATTTGATAGATACCGATGTCGTGCTGAAACTATGTGGGTTTTTTTTTTCAGATTCTTAAGTTGACATGCCGTACGTACGAAAGAGGGCACTTCTTCACTACAACCAGACAATGAGTAAATGTTTTTTTCATCATTCCGTTGCCAAGCTAGAGTTTGCCATTTCAAAAGTTGAGTCAATGTCCTTATAATCACCACCTTGCCAAGGATGGGAGCTGAAATACAGGATAGCTAGGCTGTGAGATATTTTATACGAAGATGTAAAGACCGACAACGACAAAATGTACAGAAACAAATTAATTCTGTAAACACGGTTAATTGTCCCGATCATGAATACATGAGTTTCGAGACGGACGTCAAAAATTGAAGAAAAATTGGTGTATTTGTTACATATGATAATTATTGTGAATAGTGGTCGTTTCATGATGCGTGAAGATCTTAGCAAATGATGCCCGGTAGGTGGCGCCCTTTGTTTGACTTTTGCAGCGACAAAATATGCCAGGGATGCGTTTGGACAGTGTATGACACCTTCACCAACAACCCAACATTTTCAAGCAACGAGAATCTCAATTTTATAGACAATGAAAATCAGATCACTTAAGAGAGTTAGTATGTGTAGTATATACTTTATTCAGTACTTTAGGCCACCAGCCTTTATGTAGGCCTACAGCAAAAAAGTAACAGAAAGAAACATTATGAGTCGCCTTATGGTAGAACGCAACTCGGGGACAGACATTCGGACTCTCAAACTTTTACAATCCTCTTCTGATATACCACATGTGAGGGTTCATTTTAAAGCTCTTGGTGAAAGAAAACTTTTCACCGGCTTAGTTTTTCGAAATTCGAAAAGTTTTATTTTTCTCCATAGAGTTAACACAGGGATGGCGGCCATTTTGAATTTCTAATATCGGTAAATCTTGGGTAATTTGTTTCTCTAGTACCAAAATTTGCACGATGACCCCTATTTTTATTCTTGATTTTGAAAGAGAATGTTTGAAAATTTCCTTGAGGAAAGTTAGAGCAAAAGTTTAATAAGTCTTTCACTTTCGAGGTGCATACTACCTTATGTGACAATGAATGCACATTTTCTTCTCTGTCATGGGTAGAGTTTTCACAATGACTGCGAAAAATATAATATCATTGACAGGCACGACAATGACAAATGTTCGTCAAGTTGCATCAGATTTATATTTAGCAAATCCAGGCTACATCTTAAACATTTGTATGTGTAAAGATTGTTAGTATGAGATAAGGTAAAAATTGTAGAATATAGCAAACTCTGTAATTAAGTCAAATTTTGCTTGAGTGATCTCCTAAAAACATAAACATATCTTGTACATCTTAATTAAAGTTTTTTGTTGCGGTGAACTTTGTAATAATATATGACTGGTGCTTATTTTTGTATTCCTTACTTATTGATTAGTAGAAATTAAAAATATCATGTACGCGTTCAAAATTTTTACTTTCCAAATTTAATCTTTTAAAGTAACATCACATGAATAGCAATTCTTAATTCGAAAACTTTCAATGGATTTGAACTTGAAGCACTGACTAGGTTTAATTCCAATGTAATGTAGATTTTACGTCTAAAACCTACTTTTCAACAATTCACCTTACATTTTACATCTACCTACGGTCATTAGGGCCTCGTGATTACTAGATTTTCACTATCTGGAGTATAATTAGTACATTTTGATGCCTTTGTTACATTTATAACTCGTTACTGGAGCAGGTTATTCAATTCATGCTCATACACACCGAGTACAAACATTATACCCCATCCAGTTAAAAGTCCTAAGTTCTGCAGTATGAAGGTTTTTGCCTGTGATGCAGAGGTAACATCTTTCTCTTTCTCCTCCGCTGTATTTATTTCAGGTAACTGTGGGAGCAAAAGGATAGATAAAAAAAAGTAAATTGTACTGGTGAGTACACAAAAGAACTTATGAAGGGAACTACAGAAGTAGGTCAACAACGGCAACACTGATGAGCGATCCAATAAATGTCTCTTCATCCGAAAACAAATTATACTAATGTCATATTATTTTAAGTTAATGCCTACCATGTCAACAAGGGATATGTAGAGAAACATCCCTCCAGCGATAGCAAAAATCCACGAAGCACCTTGTGCCAGCTCAGATAACAAAACTCCAAACACCAGACCCAAATAGCACATACAGGCTGAGAGGAAGTTGAGGAACAGTGCTCTCTTGACTGGCATTCCAGCGTTCAGCAAAATGGCAAAATCTCCTGCAAGGAAAGAAAATGTACACGTTAATAGGAACAGGACTTAATGACATAATAGGGAGTTGAAGAAAAGACTTCTCTTGACCGGCATACTAAATGGTCAAGCCTACTGAAAAATAAGGTAAAAACGATATATATATATATATATATATATATATATATATATATATATATATATATATATATATATATTATATATATATATATATATATATATAAAACACGCCACATGCTCATTCCGTGTCGCGATTCGCCAGAATACGTCACGTGACGAGAAAATTGATACGTCTAGTCCCAATCGGATCGACAAAAGTGACGTCATTCAGTGCCGGCAATAATCCCTTGTAAAAACCGGATCGGCGACGGTATGAACTTCAAGACGCCTTTGTGCGAGGCTATATGGCGGCAATTGACTGTGTTAAAAATTTCAGCGAATCAGAGCAGCCAACACATGTCGGGAATGCAAACGAACAAATCACAGAATACAATACAAAGATTGTAAATATCATGATTGGATATATGGAGGACAAGAAGGAGACCTCGACTGAGCCGTAAGTTGAGCGATAAACTCGAAGTAACTTGGCGAGAAAAGAGTATGTCATCCATTTGCACCGTTCATCGCGTTAGTTACGTTTCTTTTCAATTTTAGAAAGATTATTTTCGTATCGTCCATGAAAGAGGGTAAAAGAAACGACCTTTGTTTAACGGTGTAGATTTGTCAGCATTGATATTGTGCAACTTTTCAGATATACAAAGTGTAGAGATGTCCTTGTGGGAATTACAGCATTCCATGGTAAAGTAGAGCGTTGTAAATAATAGCACAAATTACTTCAAGTACAAAGTAATAATATCTGTTACTTAAGTTTCATGCATCTGGGAGCCTTAGAATCCTCTAAATGCAGGATGCATGAAACTTAAGTAACAGATATTATTACTTTCCACTTGAAGTATATATATATATATATATATATATATATATATATATATATATATATATATATATATATATATATATATATATATCACAATCAATAATGAAAATCAACTTTTTATAAGATCGCTGTTCTACAAAACACAAGTCGCCATAGCTGGCATATGTTTTACCTAGTTCGTGCGGAAATTCCTCACATATGATAGCGATGCATATGCTGATGCCTCGTACAACGGCCACAGAGAACGCTGCACCAATGGCTAGTCCGTCGATGAAGTTATGCAGACCATCTCCAAGGATAATCATGTATGCAACGGAGGCGATGCCATCGTCAGTTGCAAGTTCTGTATGAGCATGTCCCTTGTGACCATGGACATGGACGGGGTGCTCGGATTTGACGGTGTTGTTATTCTCAACGTTCGCCTGAACGACTTGCTCGTTCTGTAAGGGAACAGAAGTATGTATTCATATTATACATACCGACGACAGACCTACCTACCTACATACCTACCTGCTTAACGATCAAAGTCCACCACTATCTCAAGCGATAGTACATTTTTACGCCCTAACTATGTAAATGAGAGAAAATCCATAGTTAATTTGTATATTGAGGATTTTTATACTAAACATACCTGAAGCGACGACTCTACGACCAGAGTACCTTTACTGTTATCACCAGACGTGATTTCGTGATCGTCTTGGTAACCGGGATTACCGTATGCTGCCTCTTTGGCGGGTTGAAGAATTCTTTCCCGTTGAGAATGGTCATCTTTTATTGTCACTGAATGCAAGGTCAGGATATCCGTCGACTCACCGGCAGTCGCCTTTCCTTGAGAGCGTCTCTAAGCGTTCAGACGGGAAGAAATGCACTTTGTCATTCTTGGAGTAATTATGTCAGGCATTACAGAAATAATCCTTTTTGGAGATCCTCTGTCGTCCGTCTCTCTCTCTCTCTCTCTCTCTCTCTCTCTCTCTCTCTCTCTCTCTCTCTCTCTCTCTCTCTCTCTCTCTCTCTCTCTCTCTCTGCCCGTATCATTGCACTGATCGTTTCAATGAATTGACACCTCTTCGTTTAATATCTTACCTTCCTTCTCATCGTCATTATATTTATAAAGCGTTCGGTCAAGAAGAAGAGATATATACCACCGATTACAACCAGACTCTTCAAGCGCTCCGTCAGTTCAGGGTGGTTGCCAGTCGCCTGCAAAACAACAAGTGAACAAGGACATGACCGTATTTCTTTACATGTGTATGTTCATCGTGGATTTCTTGTCTTTGGGTGCGTAAGTTTTCCCATATCAGTAGTCTTCATTTAAGTTATCAACATATCATAAATGCAATCAACAAGGATAACCCCCTAAGCCTGACAAAATGTGTTCATATTTAGGCACTAAAGCCCATCCAGCGTCAGTATACCACGAGATTGTGACCAGTTCACGAAATATTTGTATGAGCGATAGCCAGTACGTATATGAAGTGAACTGGTTAAAACCCAGTGCTTGCTGAGATGCTGCACATTAACCCTCCTCCTCCCCCTCCCCCAAATGTGGTAAACAGTCACTTGGTGTGGTGCATAAAATATTGCCATTTTTTAATATCAGTCAAATTCTGGCATGACAAGTCAAATAAGAAGTTTTGCTCTTGCCGATCGAGAGCTCGCGCGTGTACAAACCGTGCTATATCGCGAATATAAACGGTTCGACCAATCAGATCGCTGTATTCGCGCCATCAATATACTGATACATGTTTGATATAATTTTTGCTACATTATTGGATTTTCTTCAGTAAAACGCTTTTTGACGTGTAGTCAATCAAACCTGAGTTTCCGTTTCGAAAGTAGCTGTATTTTTCCCTACTTGACTCAAAATATCTCCGAAAACCATCATCGTATACCATAGACGAATTGAAAGAGTCGGAAGGCAAATACCTTCTTACCTCGGGAATCAGATGCATCAGAGCGCCACCGGATAGACTTCCAACGGCTAGGCAGATCAAAAACATCAGCAGAGACTGGAAGAACTGTTTACGTATCAGAGGAATAACAAATGCTCCAAGAAGCGAACATGCGCTAATGACCGTCACACACAGAAAACCATAGCCCCAGGCTGAAAGTGGTGAATTGAAAAATATGAAAATGTTAATTCTTGAATGTATTCAGGGTTTAGTCTTCATTGTTAGTGATCCGTTTGAAGCCCCCTAAATCTACTCGTCACTCTAAAGTTATATGTCCCAATGACTGGCAATTTTGTTTTGTTTTGTTTTTTGCTGTATTTTTGGTGTTTTTTATAAGCTGACAACATCGTCCTAACATCTAGTTGGTCATCTTGGAAATATAGTTGTTCTTCGCATACAGATATGTCGTGCCCATCAGAGAATCTCGAATGGACAACACCATTTTTCCTGTTTTATGTCCCTGCGCGGTTCGCTATTAGCGAGAGACTCTTCCCTTCCCCGGGCCGATGACAATAATTAACCACAGTGGACAGACATTGGGACTCAAAAATCTTTACAATAACTTTCTAAGCTAAAATATTGGCTCGTGTTTTTTTATGAACATTGAACATTTCTGTGTCCATTTCCTTTTTCTTTGCGTATGAGATTGAGGCCATTTTGGATTTCAAATATGATAACTTGAAAGTCATTTCTTTCTATCTGGTACCAAAATCTACCCCTATGACCCCGCGATTTTGAAAGAGATATGTAGAAATTTTATTTGAAATTGTTAGCAAACATTTACGTCTTTCACTTTCGTGATTTGAGAAGCAGCAGATGCCCTTTTATGACGCACTATTTTTTCAAGTTTGTTGGGTTTCTTGTATAGCAATGACATGGCAAAAACAAACTGTTGTCTCTTGATGAAGTGGTAAAGGCGTTCCGAATGCACCATAAAGCTGGTGAGAAATCAGCACTAAGAGACAAATACGTTATTGTACCTGAACTAATTCCAGGATATTACTACCTTTGCAAAAGACACAAACTCGCTTAACCCTTTCACCACCATGGTTTGTCCCAAATCCATTGTTTTCTAAGGTAAAGTTGGACCTATATACAGGGAACTTGGGGTGAAAGGGTTAAGGTAGAATTCGCCTAGAAAGTGCGAGACTTAATTTTTTGCTCCAATTCTCCTCGATGAAACTTTCAAACCAACTTTCAACCATTCTTTCATCACAAAAATAAAAATCGGGGTCGCCGTGCAAATATCACCCAAGATTTACCTATATTTGAATTTCAAAATGGCCGCATCCCAACGGCACAGATTCATGCAATCCTACACCTTTTGTACTTGCTCTGCTAAGATACGGTATTTACGAAAACCATTGACCATCTTTTTATATTGTCAATGAAGCCATGAAACAATAAAGAATTTAAAGAACCCTAAAAACCTACTTTCTGCTTTTGTAGGAGGCGTTAGATGGGTAAGGTTTTGTTCTCCATGGTGATCTTCATGGTCTGCACTCCTTGCAATCCTGTGTAACCATATTCCTTCGAATAAAAGCCCGTCATCCATGTCTTTTTCATCGCCTGTCTCGTCCTCTTCTGCATCATCAGATGTAGCATCTTGTATCGTCTCGATTCCACTACGTATACGATTTCTAATGCCACTGCCTGTGGGATTTTTCTGTTGAGGTAGAACGTATTTGATTGATTGTAAGTCTATCGTGGACGAAAATGACAATTCTCCGCGCTCTTGTAAATTTATCTCCGCGCTCTTGGAAATTTATCTCCAGTGTTTAAAATTTCTCTCTACTATTTAAAATCTATATGTAACCGGGTAATTAAACTGACAATTAAATTTAGCCAGATAATTAAACCCGACCAAGGTTCATATCACACAATAAACAACCAGGAAAGAATGACTATCGTACAATTTGCGTTGCAGTTTATATTAAGGTTTATTTCACTACACTAAAATCTCTACTACTACTACTAATAATAATAACAAAGAATAAAAACAAGGGTCTACAATGATTAAAACTGATAGCAGTATTACTGGAAAATAATTTCCAGGCGCAAAATCTAAAGTTCATCCACCATAATAAAGTTCCAGATAATTCTAAAATGGCTGTTGTCTAGGGTTCATTCACTTAGCTATTGTTCATATGGCTGTACAATGGCTTCTTGTAGGTCAATGTCCGTCCTGTTGCTATGACGATGACAGTCTATCCAATAGGAAACTACGTTACACACACAGAGTCCTTCCAGCCGCTCCTCCTGGGGGATTTGTTATTCCAACCCTGGTAGCAATACTCGAGTTGATGATTGACTCGAACAAATTCCAGGCACTCCTTGGCTCTTCACTCGGGCCACACAATAGGAACACACAGGAACACACGCAGTCTACCAGTAATTCATTAACTGAATCTCCTCTGTAATCATAGTCATGTAAAAGACAAATGGCAATTATGTAAGCGTTTCCTTCTGTTTACACTATCTCATTCAGGATGAGACTAAGTCAACATGATAGCAAACACACTGTACAAAAATCCCATGAAACAAAGAACTAAGAATCACAGAAAATTTCCTTCAAAATCAGAAACTCAAATTTCAACATGTTAAATAAAACTTCACTACTATCATAAAATACTACTAGAATCAAACTAACTACAGAATAACAACTTAGAAATTTTCCACGGTAATTGGGAAACACATGGTCTTTCCACGTTTTCAACTTGAGGGGTGTGTCTCACACTTTGAGACTTTTAAAAGTTCATTGTTTTCAATACCAAAGCTTCAAATACACATACCTGTAATCATAGTCATGTAAAAGACCAACCACGTTGTCTGGGAATTTTTTCTTGGCAGTAAAACGGATAATAATTCCTAAACGTACATCCACACCAAAGTGCTGTCTTCAAGCAGTGAAAAATCAGTAGAGCATTGCAATGCATTGTGGGTGAAGACGCTGAAATTCCACACATGTGTCATCACACTCAACAACACGCAGCAGACCTAATCACATGACTTACAATCGTAACCGGGGTTACACATACTATGTTAAATTTGTCTCTACTGTTTGAAATTACTGTTCGAAATTTAAAGTTGGCGGCTTGAATTAAATCAATCAATACTCATCTCAAACTAAATTGATCTAAAAGGCCGTCTACAGCAAATATTGTTACCGGAACCATGAAACCTCGGAATGGCTAAACACAGATAAATAAGATTGGGTGTTTACAACATGCATTTCAAACACTGGAAAGCAGGCACAAATATCGACCCAAAATCTATTACAAAGTCCATGAACAATTGACACAAAACCAAAAGTTCAGGTAATCGATCTAAGTCCTTAAAACAAACTAATTGTTACTGTTAACACAACGAGCATTAAAGAACCTGTAGCTGTAACTCTTAAATATTCATTGATTTGAAAAAGGCCTCTTTATTTTCTCTGGTTTTCTTTAAAGTCCACAGATTTAAAGATATAGTCTTCTACTACTGAAAACTTAAATAAGTTTAAATTTTAACCGTTATTTTGAATTCCTGCCATTTTTAAAAATTGGTAATATTACCAAAAAATCAAAGCATATGATATCCCAGCGGAAAAAAATCAGCACTATGCATCATACTGGACTGATATGTTGTTTATGTGAAGATTCATATGCTAAATGCACGACGTATAGTGTTTTTGCTTCATTCGCGTGAGGGCGCCATTTTACATCTGGGCAAACGTTTATTATTTATCTTGCTCAAAATTGCACATGCAGTCCCCGTGGACACTTTAGTATTCTTGTATAAACACCCCTCAATGAGTACATTCCCACGAAGTTGTTTTAGTTTGGAAGTAAATAAAAACAAAAATAATGCTTAAAGGGATATAGTCGTCACGTTTGCGGCTGCGCGTATATTGATGTTTACAAACATTAATTTTCCTAAAACATGGCGACGGCCGATGGAAGCTTCGCACTGACGGAGGTGGAAGAAGCCCTTCTTAGAGTAAATGAGCCAAGGTCGTGCAACTGTTCAGGAGTGTGCGCTCGGAAACGGGGACGGGGTGCATGTCCATGCAAAAGCATGGATGAATACTGCAATAGAGCTTGCACTTGCGGAAAAAAACGTGCATGTGTGAATAGACTGCCCGTAAGTAAGTATTAGAGTTCACTGCTGTTTCAGTGTCTTTTATTGTCTGCACACTATATTCTTATGGGGTCCTGATCCTAAACTTGCTTGTTTTATTTAGAAAGGGTGCACTAAGATCTGAAAATACAGTTGTTTGGTAGGCTACAAGCCTCTGTGCGTACGTACGCGCTTTCTTTATACCACTTTGAAACTGTCTATGAGATCATGATGAGATCGAGAATGAATGCAGAAACCGCGGTAGCGTGTGGTGCGTATGCTAGCTGGCAGAGGAGACTTGCAGCCTGAAAGCGACTGTATTTACATATCACGATGTTGCATTTGTGCAGCGAAAATAAGGTAGAGGGTTTGAACATCATGTAGGATTATGTGCCAGATAAGTACAGAGCTATAGACCCGTGCTGTTCTGTGTGGTATATTGCCCTTCACAAAACTCGCGCCATTGCTACCAGCACAGGCTCTTGACTCAATGCAGGCGAACCGCTAGTCGTCACTGATTTGTATTTTATTGCATCAGTGACGGCTAGCGGTTCGCCTGCATTGAGTCAAGAGCCTGTGGCTACCAGTGTTTGGGACGTAAAAGCAAACATGTCTGTATTTGTTCTGTATTTTCTGAGTTTTGTACAGACAGACTAATGGCAGATACGCCACAACTGGACACATGCATAAAAATCAGTACTTTTAGGGACTTGATCAATGAGAAATTGAATACATGTAAGTGAAAGTCAATGCTAAACTGTTCATCAGAAGTGGTATCTCATGGAGGGAACACCATTTCAAGAACAACAACACAACCAACCCCTCGCGTAGGAGATATTTCTCCCAATGAAAAGTAATACAAAGTTAGGAATAAAATATGAGCCCTTTACTATAATTTTAAAAGTAATGTCAGCAGATGTACCCATGATTTTTTTCTGAATGACAGTGTTATGACATTTACATGCAGTCTGTGATGATATTGTTTGTGCAGGACTCAACATCAGAAGAAGATGAGGAGGACAGATCAGCTGACACATCACGGAAAAGGTCTAGGGAAAGTCATGAGTCTCACCATCTAACAGCAGAAGAAATGATGGAAGAAAATGAAAGACAAATGAAGGTGTTTGACCTATTATTGATATATATATAAAACACTGCTTGATATACTTGATATGAATTTGAATTTTTGCAACATTGTGTAAATTTTGTCACATTATAGAGTGCTCATGAATTTTATAATTTGTTCTTACATTTTGTGATTTCCTGATAAAATGCCTGCTTTCCTTGATAACCATCTATCAAATGTATTAGCACTATTTCAAGTTACTCAATAAACAGAGCAGTTTTGCCCAGACTTTGACAGAGCAAAGTGTGTCAATGTTGATTTGTTGCTTGCTCAGAAAAACAAATTTGTCTGCAAAATGTGAGTTTCAAATATATGCCCATGCCACTTTTGGTAAAGGATTGGAAATCTTTTAAACTTTGAACATGACACACCAAAATGTACATTAATCATCAAAACAATAGTGTATCTTGATATTTGGCAAATTTTTTAGTTAAACTTTTTGATTTTACAAACTTTCAGGAATTTGTACAGCAAAAAACCAAAGAAGAATTGGAATGTTTGACATTAGAACTGCTAAGGCGACAGCCTGGAGCATGGGCTGATTTGCAGCAGCAATTACCTTACCCGGCTCCCAACCTGGACCTAACCCCGGCTCCAGTCCTCCATGGTGCAAGTGTGGTCAGTGTCAGGATATGCCCACACAGGCAGAGAAAAAATGCTGCGCTACACGTCAAAGTCAAGGATGCATCACTAACAAGGCTTGTTCAACTACCTTGTCCTTGACGCAAATGTCTTGGAACTGGCAATGCGTTGGAATGCAGACACATATGCTGAGGAACATCAGAGAGACAACGCCTGTTTTCGTCACTTTGCATATCGACAGTATATTTACTGGCAACATGGCAGGCTGGGTGCTGGGAACCGCCGTGTTGTCCCTTCATGTTGTGTTTGGGCGATCAGAAGAAAATTTCCAAGTCCAAATAACATATATGTTGGCTATAGGGATGGAGAAATACAAGACTAGGGCAAATTTATTAACTGACCATTAAGTTTCAAGAAAGGGTGTTTATATCTACAAATTGCAACAGTTGTTTGTACAGGATTAGAATGCATATATTTGTGTGTGTGTGTTGTATGTATGTACACACACCATACATATGTATATACACTGCCACATTCATACATATTTTACTTACACACATACATGCATGTATGTGTGCATACATGCATGATACAGGCATATTTGTATGATGTAAAGATGTATACATGTGGCAGTGTACATATGCATGCATGCATGCACGGCAAAAAATCACCAACTCTAAAGTTTTGTATTCCCCAGAACATGATAGCAGTCCCTACATATTCATGACACATGTAAACTCTGTGTACATCAAAATTCATCTTTCCAAAACTGCTTGTTTGGAAATTTCTTATCAAAAAGTGGTGACATTTTGAAATGAATGTTTACTTTATACCATTACCACTTTATATTTTGTGAGTAAAATGTTTACAGCTATTTTCAGTGATACATGTATGCACAATTGCCTGCCGTGTATGCAACATTTCTCCTTAAAAAATTGTCATTGCTGCCATATATAACGGAAGTTCTATGCTGTTGTAAAATTATATTTTGTTTTATTTTCTTTTTGTACTTCGTTATACGTCTCTTAGTGACAGTTAGGGTTGAGTGTCACTTTTGATTTCATAAACCACTCTTGATCTTACATCCTGGTACTTCTGGTCATACATGGTTGTTCAAAATCAACATTATGGTGCAAAAAGATAAATGTTGCTTTTGATACACTGTTGTAATAAATCCATGACATTAGTGAACAAACAGTTAGATTTTTAGTTTTTATTCAAACCAGTGAATTAACACTAACAAATTCCATAGCCAATATAGTTGCATATACAGATCAAGAACAGGGTATTTCAATACCATATAGAGATTTTCGTTTTGTTAAAAGATCATGCTATAACACTTGGCTGCATTTAGTATGGACTTGTGAAAATTCTGACATTCTGTTTTGTCCTTTTGACAAAACACTGTTTCAATGTCATATCAAACACAGAAATTATCAGATGATGCCAACACATTGAGTTTATTTTGGTGAATTTTACTCCTTTTGAAAAGAACATGTAGCATGTGTATCTGCTGCAATGCTCAAATGCATGAGAATAAATCATGTTTTATGATAGATTGACATTTGTCTATTTGTCTATGTTGTCTTTTGTTGTTCAGGAACAACACACAGGATGAGAAACTTTGACAATGTCTTGACAAGAAAATAGAATATTTCCTACAGAAACTGTCACACAAAACTATTATACAACATGTGCATCCTTGCTAGTGCACAAAAGTGTGAGTGTCATTTTCACAAATGTAAGTAAACTGCTGAATCTGTGTTTATTGAGAGTGTCCAATGTCCAATGTATAAGGCAAGATGTTCCTTCGTATCTGAGATAGATCTCCTTTAGACGGACTCTTCTGATGTTGTGGACTTCGCAAACCTGCTCTTATGAGCCTCTACTAAGTCAGCAATATTTGGAGGGTTCATCATTGACAGTCTGGTATGTAGATGACAGGGATCATTTTCAGCTGGTGGAACATATTGAGATAAATGACCTTCTACTCCAAGGCGCATTTCAAAAATCTGCTGCTGAATGTCATTTATGTAGTCATACTTCTTTTTGGCTACCACAGGTACTGGATAAAACCTCTTTGACATCTTTGAATACTTGCAATAGTACCTGCAAAAGAATGTAATGATATTTATCAGTGATTTGCCTTGGTTCTATTCAGGGAGGGGGGGGTACTCCCATAAAAAAGGTGTATGTGTATGTGCCACCCAAATGGGTAACTTTTTCATGAAAAAATCCCTAAACATGGGTCAATTTTCTGAAAAAATCTCTAATTATGGGTTGATTTTTCATACAAAAACCCCTAAACATTGTTTGATAAAAAGGCAAACCTTAACATGTAACAGAATAAAGGTGAAAATTCCCCAAATTTATCAAAGAAATTCCTAACAACAATGGGTCATATTTTTTGAATATACGTGGGTATATGTATTGAACTCAGGTGGCACAACCCCATATGAAAATATCAAGAGTGCCCCCACCCCCCATCCCTGAGGGTTCAATAGTGGCTAGCAATTGTCATAGGAAAATTACACATCATGCACAAACCTGAATGCATATCTTGAACACAAATACCAGACACACATACACATACATGACCAAACACAAACATGTAAATGAATTCACAAATGAAAAAAAGTCATAAACACACATATAATGAAAAGACACGTGTTGAGTGTTGTTTCTGCTTCCAATCAATACACTTAGATAAAGTGCATAGTATTCAGCTGTCAACAAACTCATGCATGTACAATGAACATGGTTTACTGCTGAAGAATGAGTTCATTTTCAGATGTGAAAATGTCCAAACTCAGCAAGAGCAGTTAAACAAATACATTCTAAGTTGGGTTTGTTGGAAGACTCAAAGACACTACAGCTTTAAAAACTTTGGCAACCTTGAAAATGACAGTGTACAGGTACATTACCTTGTTGTCCATCTACTGCAACTTCTTTCTGCCGATTTGCATGTTTGTTGAAGTCTATAGCAGCCAACACTGTCCGTGCTTTGTAGCCAACAAAACTGAAACATTGTAAAGATGGATATTGGTGAATACTACATTCCTGATAAGAGATTACAATAATAAGACTTACAGTGGTAAGAGAATAGAAATAACATCTCCACTTATAAATGATATTTCCATCAATAGGTCATTGGAAATGTCATCGTCTCCGAAAAACGTACGTAGAAAACATTTCCGGAATTCATGATCAAAAGGAATGATCACATATACTAGTGGAATGGTGTTCATGCACACTACAGTAGAAAGTGTATAATACTGAAGTAGGTACATTTTTATGCTGCCAAGAATGACCACACACACTGAATTTTGATAGGGAAGTACAGCTTAGCTTTATTCCTTAACTAAAACCTTTGTCAAATATTGTGAACTGTAACACTGCATGAAAACCCTATAATACTTACTGTATTAACATGGATTATTGCCTGTATTTTAGCTGAAGAGTGCATATACAGATGAATACAGTCAGGAATCCATTTTTTGTATTCAGCAAGCCTGTATTCATGTGGATTCATGTGAATTCACGTGTATTACACTATAATGCAGGCAATCATTAATGTGAATTTATCTGAATTATTGGGTTTTCATGCTGTGTAAGAGTATGCTTTGATCTTCTGGGCCATATACCTTTCATAATTTTGATTTGACACAGAACAAAGAATTTACTTGTATTGGTAGAATGTGTTTTCCATGAGATTCTATAACTATGCAATTCAAAGTAATATGATTCACCAAAGATTATTTGTACTATCTTGTGTCATCTGACAATACTGACATATTCCACTGAACAACAGTATGTTCCATGCAATACAGCTTAAACCCTGTGAACGCTACATATCAGTGTAATGTAACAGTTTGGACTTAAAATTTTGAGGAAAACAAGCAATAAACACTTACGAATATGAAAGGCGCTTTGGTGCATACATCAAAAGATGGCTGTGGAAGGATTCTAAGAATCCAGTATGTCTGAAATAAAAAAAGGATACATTTAAAATTTGCATGCAGTAATAATGCTAAATATCATACGCATCCTAGACCAAAACAAGCAAGATCGTTTTTCACTTGTATATTTTTGAATAAAATGCTGTTTCTGTGTAAATGTATATGTAAATCAAGCTGTGTGGTAAAGTGATACAGGCTTGTTATGGATACTGGTGATATGGAATGACAAATACTGATTTCACAGCAAAATCACAACAAATAAATTTCTTAGCATACTAATTTTGACACTTGCATAAGTGGCATGTATGTTCTGAACTTCGAAAATTTTCATTGCAGTGATAGACAAAATTTTCATTACTACAAAATATAAACTTTTACCGAAAGTTGACATAGTAAGGGATATTTTTCATTAGACGCTTGTCTTCTACAATCTTTCGCAGTGCTACATGTGACGGTGACCCTTTTATCAACCATGGTATTCGTTCACCATCACTGAGCGGACCATGTCCACACTTTCCATATGTTCCATCATGATTGAGAATCCACTCATGTTCATCAACTACATGGTGAAGTATGCCAAACCAAATGGCCTGAAAGAATATACAAAGAAATGCAAACTTGCATACGTATTATAAAGATTAACATAAATTGAGGACTGCCAGTTGCAGGGTATCTGTGTATCTGTTGCAGGGTATCATTCAGGGCTCGCAATTAACTTTTTTTCCCTGGTAGTTCACGTGGACTACCATTTTCTGAAGTTGTTAGTCCAGTGACAATGGTTGGTAGCCCATGCATACTTTAGTTCAGGGATATCTTTTTTCATTAACCAGACAAGAAAAAGCTATTTTTCAAGATTCTGCCCATAAAGTGAATTTTCTAGTCATTTGCTATGAATATTGCACACCTTTAATACCCAAGGAAACAGGTATAATGGACGTTAGTGATACTCAAAAGTTTGGTGACCTATTGACAACTCAAAATTCACTCTCAGAGTTGTATGCAAATTCTGATTAGTCGTCATGACAATGATTCGACCTTCTCAGCACTGAGACATATTGTAGCAGGTCTAAAAATAGACAATGGGCTGTCTGTAGGGAGGAGGCATATAATTCTGTGTAATTGTGATTGATATATTATGATCAAAATGCATTTTCATTGGCTATCACTTCCTGTGCCTGTCATTCAAGTATGGCAGTACAGATATAGAAACTTTGTTGTAAAGTTCCGCCGCATGGTCGTCTTCTTCAGGCCTTTCTTTGTCCAGCTGGGTTTGACTGCATTTAGCTGGTCCTAAAGTGACAGACCGGACATGGCACGCCAAATACTGACTGGATTTTATGTCCCAGGCTTTGGTAGTCCCTTTGGGCTACCATTTAATGGATTTTGGTAGCCCCAGAGAAAAGTTGGTAGTCTGTGGACGCGAGACTACCGCTAATTTCGAGCCCTGTCATTGCAGGAAACAAAATCAGCATTAAACAACATACCTTCATCTTTCTCTCACTGCCATTGCATTCCTTTGCAGCATACCAAAAATGATTCCTCAATGCATTTGCCCAGGGAAGTAGATCCTTGCAAGCTCTTTGTTTGGATGCCTGCCAAAAAATTAGACAATGTTAAAGAGTTTTGTTTTTTGTTTTACTTTGGAAAGAAAGAGTCTGGTTTTCAAAATATTTTCATTTACATTTCTAAAATTACAATGAAAAGTTTCATGACTATTTGCACCTATTAGCAGTCTATTGCTGTAATAAATGCAACTTTCCATTCAGAATGTCAACTTTCATTAGCAAATACTATAAAACTAACAAATACTGCAAGTTAAAAGTGTAATAAGTTTTCTTTCACGTTACACTTAAATTTGATAATCAAATACTGAAAATAAACTCATCTGATGAACAATATTACCAGTAGGTTTGCCAATGCACTATCATGTAAATAAAATCTAACACTATCTCACCTCTAAGATTTTCTTGTGAATATTTTTGCCCCCATGCCATATGTCCCAAGAATGCTTGATTTCTGAATATTTTTCACAGTGTCCTGAAATTTGGTAAAAAAATGCTTAGTCAACATAACATAACATATATAATTCAGTGGATGAACAAATGCTGTTATTGTATAACACTATAAGTAATACATGTATTTTGAAGACCAGAATTATGACACCCTAGGCAGATAATCAAATTACACACTTTGCTCATAATAATTGCAAACAGAATTGTCTGAAGACTGTTGCATAACAGCTACACTGCAATACAGAGACAAAGATTGCATGATTAGAGTTTAGAGAAATCTGTCCATTACCATTTGTACCATTCTTGTACTTTGTACACATTTACAGAAAGTTTGTGTTTGGTTGTGTGCATACACCACTACACTGAAATTTAGGTGACATGTGGAGCACACACTAACAGTGTATACTACAGTGTGGTGTTCAGTCAAATAAAAAGTGTGCTCATAGTTCCCTTTATACAGTGAAAATTGGTGTTTCAAATAAAGCAGTCACAAACTAACAATATACATATTGACCACAACTTACGCATGGCTGCTGCTATCTGTGTATGAGCGTCAGTTATCATTTCTCCAATGTCCAGCATTCCTGTCAACTTATCCATAGATCTGTCAAAGCCCAAACGTTCCATATTTGGACTTTTTCCATTAACTTCTCGCACATCAACAGTCTCTGTGTGGAGAATAACCTGCTTGGATGTGTCACCCACATTATATGACAGATACTGGGCTGAGTGTCCTGGTGAGTCATTACGACCATCTCCACACAGAACCACCTTCTGTCCATGAAAAGATCCTGTTAACTCCAACTGCATGGCTTCCCAGTACTTCTGAATGGCGGGAGCTGCATACAGTTTTTGTACCCGTAAAAATGTACTGGCAGAGATACAAGCTATATTGGCAAACCTAAAGAGCAGTTCAATCTTCCTGAAGCTATTCCCAGACAGTAAGATACAGGCAGCAGTTTGTAGGTTGCCAGCAAAGATGCCATCAAAACGAGGTTGAGACTGCCATCTTCCACCAAGATGACCTGCAGAACAACTCCAAACAACAGTAAGTGCAGTGCCTACTGTTGTTGTACTGTATAAAGTCTCCTTTGACATCCCTGCCGAGCACACATATCCCCATAGGCACGTTTCAGCAAGTTAAGTATTGCTGGAACAAAAGCCAGGCACTTCTTTGCAATAATTACATCCATGGCATTGGTCACATCATCTCCAGCTTCTGCAGCACCATTGTCATCTGTTCCATACTGTTCTGTATCAAAGACAACTTCCTCAAGCGACATGTTCTTGTCATTTCTGAAGAAATGATTGAATAAGTATGAATTTACTAATAGCCAATATCAACAACAACAACTGCAAATTAGTATAGCGTGCATTTTTTAAGTTCAAAAGACTACAAAGGAACTCAGAGAGATCAATCAACATTTTTGCCTGGAAAGTTGACATTGAGTAGCTATCTTACATTTACATCCAGGGAAAAAAGATAATAAAATGTATCAGCACCCCAAGGAGGGTAACTAACCCTAGAGTTCCGAAAGAGACAGCAAACTCTCTTTCGTCTTCATCTTCACTGGCAGTATGTGTGTCTTCAGATTCACTGTCACAGCCATTCTGGTACAAGTAAAATATTATAAATACATTATAATATCAGTGGAAATTTAAGAGTAGATGCTAATGATATCACTGTGAAATATCAACGCAACATTTATTTCAGTGAAAAAATCAAGTATCGTACCTCACAGATTGTCCACATGATTTTACTTGCATAGGAGTAGACGATGCAAGAGGAAGAAAGCTTGAATCTGAAATTACAAACAAAATTTGACATTCGTTCAATATACACAAAGTATTCTATTGTATTTCATTGTTGTATGTGTATTACCATAATTCTCTTTAAATAGCACATCGATAGTCTGCCCATAAAAGTATAAGCAAATTATTAGATTATTAATTAATAATATAAAGTGCTATTTATGATTAAAAAAACAGGAATGTATAGTACATACCCATAAAAAAGGTAAAATAATTGATCGAAATTATTGTAAAATTTTAAACATAAAAATCAAAATGATCTACACAGCATGCTAACAGTTCTGATATACAAAATACATGCAAATTAATCCTCCATTGAAAAGGATAAATTTATACATGTATACCATCCAGATTTTAAAGTTTAAAAAAAATTTTAGTATTCATTTACTGTTTACAAAGCCATGAAAATTGGTTTTCTAATCAATAGGCTAGTCAAAATATGCAACTCTACATGTGTTCTTATATATTTTCTTGTGTGGCTCAAATTGACTCTTGCAAATGCCATTTTGGTAAGCTCACATTTTACTTGCCAAAACATATGTAAAATTGCTAACAGTAGATTATCAAAATTGAGTTATCCTGGGCAATTTTATAGTCTTTATTTGAGCTCTGTTTCCAAACAAATGTAAATGTACATTACAACTATATATATAAATATATAACTATATATAACTATATATATATATATATATATATATATATATATATATATATATATATATATATATATACACACACACACACACACACACACACACACTGTTTTGCACATACAATTACCTGATTCCCTGCTTTTAATTGGTGTAGGAAAACTACAAAAAATAGTCAACAATAACTGGTCATTTTGTAATCTGTTGAACACGGAGACACTTTTCTACAATATAAGCTTACTTGCACAAAGTAATTTCCAATAATGTCAACAACAACAACAACAACAACAACAACAACAACAAATCAACAAATGAAATATTAATGGACTGAGTCCAACTTTTTGGGACACGTTTTGATTGATTGATCGATTTGTTCAAAATCAAATTGGAAATTATGTACTTCATTAGATTATTACCACATCGCCATACACATGGATTCTTGACACGTAAATTTCACAAAGTGTCAACAGTCATGTAAAGTTTCGCGTATATTGCGTGTGACGGTGCCCGGCTATGGCAGCGCCGTCTGCCAAATCGTCCGGCTAGCTTGTGACCGTTGAAATGTATCGAAGTGGTTTTGTGGTGGAGAATTGAAAAAAGGAACAGTCAAAGCCAATGTTCCATGGCAATCCATGCCGGGTCCATGTCACACAACACAACTACGAGCGACAACATAAGCGAGGGAGAACACAGAAATATCGCACACACTGTGGCAGTCTGTGTACGCGTACACGGTGAACATCCGTCCCAGTAGCTCTGCATAGCAGGGCTGTGTGTTACCGGCGTTATACGGCCTCCCACCCCACCAAAACCCTGCAGATTGCCATAGACAAAACCGCAGGTAGCTCCTCGGTGGTAGGAGGCCGTATAACGCCGGTAACACACATCCTAGTTGCAGTACAGTAGCTCGAGGTTTTGCCAGGGTATTTGGGTCGGACGACCCAAATACCATGGCAAAACCTCGAGCTACTGTACACTGCAGCTACACACAGCCCTGAAACGCAGAGCTACCGTCCCAGGAAAGACTCACCTTTCTGTGTTGGAAATATTACTTCCTGCACGTTGGATTCCTTGTCCTAATCCTGCTGCTATCAATGTCGTTGATTGGAGACCTTCTTCCCAGTTTTCTCCTATGGATCTCCTGCCCGTACTTCTCGGTAAACATGTACATTCCCGTTCACTATGTGGTAAAGGATTACATTCTCGGCAAAATAGGCGATGAATTTCGAGTAAATGTAATGAAAACACAGCGTTAGATTCTTGGTTATAGTTCACGGATTTCGCATCTATCCACTTGGGGTAAGATCTTCCCAGATACACTTTTGTTGCGTCCCTCGTTTTGTAGGCTTTCGCTTCGGCCTCTGTCACCAGTTTCGGTGGTTTGAACACTGGACGGGATGGGTAAGCCGCCATTTTAAAAGTTAGGATAAGCGCGAGGCATGCTGGGAGCTGTTACCTTATCAACGACGCCGTAGTATGGGACCCATATCACACAGCCGCAAACGTGACGATTATATCCCTTTAAAGATACAGCTCAAAATAAATCCATATACTCGTCCAGAAACTCACGGTCGATGCTGGGTCATTTTTATTATGACACCACACACCGGATCGCTCACTATGGAGTCAGTCAACACTGACTAACTCCCTCAATAACGAATCTGGCTCCTTCTCTTTGAAGGAAGATGACTTTATCACACAACCAAGCGTAGGAAATACATAACAAGAGAGCGACTGATGAAGGAACGTCATTTTGGTTCCGAAACATCGTTAAGACGAATCACGCAATCATAAAACGGCTTTACCAGGGACCCAGATCACATGACCAGGTTCAAAGCACTATAGATTCACAGGTGTCTCGCTTTGTATTCCACACAAAATAACAACAATGATCCTGTTATTCATCGTAACATTGAACAAACTTGGTAAAGCCGATGTGTGAAGTAGCCTTCTTTCCTTTCTGAACTTGAATATAAATATTAAATATTTGTACTGTATTCAAACTTTAGAATTGAACTTTTTTAAAGTTCCTATCTTACAACCGTATGACAACAATTTCTTTACAACACAGAATGATTATGTTTATATCTATATATATATATATATATATATATATATATATATATATATATATATATATATATATATATATATATATATATATATATATATTATATATAATTGTTATGTAGGTCATTTCCCCCCACTCATCATGACCTGAGTTCAATTAGTCTAGAACATTCTCAAGGTCACTGCCCTTAATGACCTCACAACCTTGAATTCAATTAGTCATGTTTGGAATGTTCTGGAAAGTTGATTAGTTGTGTAAGAGAGATAATTTTAGAACAGTAATTAGCATGTCAATAAAAGTTCTAGATTGTTCTTATATGCCTTTATAAAAGGGACGCGCTCAGCTTCCAGTCAGACTTTTGGGATCGTGTCTCTTGTGTGTTACTAAACTCCAGCAGTAGTCATTCTCAAGACTTTTCAAGACCTTCACTGCCAACGCTGGATTTATACTGTGGACTTTATGCATCTTCAAGCCTGCAAGGACTGCTCATTCATCCAACTGACTGTTACAACTCTGAGACTGGAGCTTTGCCGTCCCAGCTGAGATAAGTAGTCTGTACACCTTTAAAGCTTGTACTCTATCCCTGACTTAGCAATTAGTTTTATTTCGTAATAAATTTTGTTTAAACGTTAACTGCTGAGTTCACCCTTTTTGTTCGTTTTCTCTGCACGTAACAAAATTGGGGGCTTGTCCGGGAGACGAATATTTTGAGCCGTTTGACAACATTTTGCCTGCTTTTTCAAAACTACTATATACTGTGAACTCAGCGAAATTTAATCATGGCGGAATTTAAACCAGAGGAAATGGATGACCTTGATCAGGACACATTTGATTCCCTCAGAAAAGACGACCTCATAACACTGGCCAATTTCCTTAAGGTAGAAGTTAAACGATCTATGCGCAAGCGAGAAATACAGTTCAAGATTGCAAAACATTTAGTTAAATCAGGCCATTTTGAGGAGTCTGCCTTAAAAGATTATGAGCCCGAGTCTACCTCTGAACTCAGAAAATTAGAATTAGAAATGCAGACAAATTTGGAGATCAAGAAACTAGAATTACAAATGAGAGAGAAAGAATTACAAATGGAAGAAAGACAGAGAGAGAAAGATAGGCAGGAAAGATTAGAAATGGAAGAAAGACAGAAAGAGAGGGAATTGGAAAGAAAGAAAAAGAATTGCAAATGGAAGAAAGACAAAGGGAGAAAGAAAGAGAGGAAAAAGAAAAGGAAAGAGAATTAGCAGAACACGACTGCAATTAGAAATGAGACGTTTAGAGCTTGGACAGTCAGGAAAATTCTTCCCTCAGACAATTTTGACATCACTAAGCATTTCAGGTTAGTTCCCCCTTTCCAAGAAAAGGATGTTGATAAATATTTCCTTCATTTTGAGAAAATTGCTCAGAGTCTGAATTGGCCTAAGGAGTCCTGGTCTATGCTTTTGCAGAGTGCTTTGGTGGGTAAAGCCAGAGAAATTTACATTCAGTTGTCAGTAGAGCAGGCTTCAAATTATGATTCTGTGAAGGAATTAATTCTCAAGGGTTACGAGTTGGTGCCTGAAGCGTACCGTCAGAAATTTAGGGATTGTGAGAAGGTGAAGGATCAAACTTATGTTGAATTTGCTCGAACAAAAGAACAACTGTTTGATCGTTGGTGTTCTTCTGAAAAGGTCAGTCAGAATTATGACAAATTACGACAGCTCGTTTTGATTGAGGAATTTAAAAGGTGCATCCGGAGTGACATCAAGACATTTATCAATGAACAAAAGGCAGTTACATTGGAGGTTGCTGCACGTTTGGCCGATGATTATTCATTGACCCACAAATCTTCATTTCTCAGCAAACCATCCCAGTCCTTTTCCTACAGAAACAATGCAGGCAAATTTAACTCCTCCTTTTCATCCAAGAATTTCTCAAAGGAGAGTAGGAAATCAAATGACAACAGTTCACAAAATTCAAGTAACACTTCCACATCATCAGATCCCAAGTCTCAATCTCCTTCTGACAAACAGTTCGGTACACTTTCTTGTAATTATTGCAAGAAAGACGGCCATTTAATGTCAGATGTTTCAAATTGAAAAGAAAACGTGAAGGTCAAAGTGGTCAAAGTGGATCTAAGCCCACCGGCTTATTTCTTCATCAACTCAATTAGAGTCTAATAATGTGTGCAACACATTTTCTGAGGTTAAATCCCTCTTATCCCCAATTAATGAGGTCAAGGTCAATTCTTCTCAAGATAGCATTATGGGTATTTTCGAGCCATTTATTCATAATGGTTTTATATCACTTTCTAGTGATTTTTCTTCCGCTACCCCTGTCAAAATTTTAAGAGATACCGGGCTTCCCAGTCTCTTTTGTTGGCAGATACCCTGCCGTTTTCTGAAAAGTCATTTTCAGGTTCTAAAGTTCTTATTAAGGGGGTAGATTGCAATGACTTTATTCCTGTTCCTCTCCATAATGTCTATTTGTCTTCGGACTTTATTTCTGGACCTGTGACTTTAGGTATTAGGCCTTTTTTGCCTTTGAAGGGATTCACCTTCTTCTTGGAAACGACCTTGCTGGGGACAAGGTCATTACTAATCCACTTGTGACTGATAATCCTAGTTTAGATCAGGATCCAGAGCCAATTGAACAAGAGATACCCGATTTATTTCCTTCATGTGCTATTACTCGAGCCATGTCAAAGAAAACTTCCGAGAATCAAAATACTCTCAAAAATAATGTCACAGATGTTGACTTAAATGACACCTTTCTCAGTCAGGTGTTTGACACGGATCATTCCGTTATCCCTCGTGGATTTGAAACTTCCAGTAAAACTTCTGCTGACCAAAGTCAGACATTTTCTAGATCAAATCTCATTGCAGAACAACACAAGACCCAGATATTTTGTCTTTGTTTGACAGGGTAGATGATGAAGGTAAAACTTCAGATAGCTCTGTTTCCTATTATACAAAATCTGGTATTCTCATG
>NW_027248277.1:11811963-11889463 GCF_041260155.1 Ptychodera flava | reverse complement strand
TGTGTTCCCGGCGTTATACGGCCTCCGTATAACGCCTGGAACACACAGACCTGTAAGCAGGGCTACTAGACTCGCTGCTATGCCTGTATCAGGGTTTAATTTATTGCTTCTGCGTAGCCATTCTTCGGCATTGTAGCAATAATTCAATGTACATCTCTGACAGTACTGGATTGTGAAATAAGCGAGGCGATACATATGAAAAGTCTATGGCAGAGCTCAAATCTAAATTTCGTCTGAAAGTGAATACAGTCAAAACCTAGCGAAATGAAAGAATTCCGATTCGTAGGGTCCTGAATTAGTTATGACTGACACACACATACCCTGTCACATAAACTGTGTTTGTAAATAGCCTGACGATAGACATAGGAATGTCAGAACACGATCACTGGACAAAGAGTGACAATTGTTCAAAAGAGAGAGACTTTGTTTCGCGACTGTTACACTACCAATCACACTTTAAGTTAAAATGAAATCTTGCATTTTTTTATTGTCTAGAATTTCACCAGAAATTTGTATTTTGGAAAGTGTAAAGGGTTGAAAGGAATTGATTCATCTGCCAGACATGGTAGCGATAATGTACAACGAACGTTTGAGTAGACACTGCAGATACACCCCACCACTCCTTGCATGTAAATAATTATTTATTCCAAACATGCTCACTTCCCTGGTTCAAATCACGATCATAAAGAACAGGTCATTCGCCCGAACTCTAGAAAACGATAGTTTGCATTTATGCTTTGAATTACTAACAAAAGCGGCACACATTGCTAAGACACGAAATTAGCCTAACAAAGCATCGCCGGATTCGGATTGTGCCTTTATATGTATGTCCATTTAGATCAAGACTCTAAACTTTCCTTCCAACCCGACTGATTCCAATTTTTCTCACCTGTATTCCAAGTAGCAGCGAATTTGATTCAGCAGGGGAGCCATATTCTCGCAAATCTTTCGAATCTGCTGGCGGTTCGGTTGACTTTATCAGTCCGATTTCGCCTCGGTCTGTCTCTTTTCCACCATCATAGTCAGCAAAACCGCCATTCAATTGCAAATCTGCTCCGCCGCTTTTCAGACTCACCAGTAAATTCCCCAGCTCCCGACCAGACAGCTTCCCGTTGGTGCCATATTCATGGACCAGATAGTCGAGGAACGCCTCGGACAGAGTCAAGTCGCTTTCCATCGACAGAGCTGTGTCATGGCCGCGAGAGGCGTCATCCGATTTCCAGACGGTGCTGCTCAGCACCGAAGAACTTAAAAAAACCAACGCCAGACATCTATAGGACATCATGGCTATAGAAAGAGTTTTCGGCTTGTGTTTGCGCCTCGCGATATTCAACATGAGCTTGGCCTTTTTCGAGTGCCTTGCAACACAAATAGAGCTGTTGAATAATCTATGGCCGTATTTATTTATGGCTTGAGTAGATAAAAAAAACAAACAAACAAAAACGAATTCCTTCCAGACAATATTCACTTGGTTTGCTTCACACCTTCGAAGGCGGGGGGGGGGGGTGGGGGGGGGGGGGGGGGAGGGGGTGATGATGCCACAGCCCGTCCGAACTTTTTCTTTTCTATAATTTTTCTTTCTTTTCTGTGATGTGAATGCAAAACGTAACCTAATATTGTGCTAGTACTTCTATTCGTGTATCAAAACGGAATCGGAAAAAAATTAACCCCTTTGGAATTTGATGGAATGAAACGATCGCTCTGTGTGCTTCTTAGCCTGGACCCTATTCGTCGCTTTCGGCCTTCATCCCCCCTCTGTCTCGTCTTGAGGTCCACTTTTTAGTGCCGTAGCACAAAAAAACAGCTCATTTGAATGTAAATGGTCGAGACACGATGATGTCACTTGCGTCCTGCTCCTCTCATGATTGGCCAATGACTAAATGTGTGTTGCTTATAAACGAGCCAGAGAACGGGTCGTTTACTTTATGAGCCATGGCCAGTTATGAGCAACACCCATTTAATCATTGGCCAATCATGAGAGGAAATTTGACGTCAGTGACATCAGCGGCTCTGTTTGAGACCATTCACTGTGAAATGAGCTGTTATGCTACGGCGTATCTCGGAGGCAAGACGGAGTGGGGACGAAGGCCAAAAACCTCCCCCCTCTCTCTCTCTCTCTCTCTCTCTCTCTCTCTCTCTCTCTCTCTCTCTCTCTCTCTGTTTAACGGGAAATTCTCTAAGCTTGCTTTCGATCGCAAGATGTATTTAACCTCCGCCCCGGAATTCGCAAAACGGGACTGCTGTGCAACAGTCCATTGTTTGTCTTGCAATCTTACGACATCACGCGATATATCATCGTTCAAGCATGGAGGTAGTTCTTTGTACCTCCATGGTTCACGCACCAGCCTGCAAATCTGTTTGTATGTGTTACCTGCGGTGGCTACTAGACGAATTACATTATTTTGAAATATAAACTCTTATTTTCCTAGACTATATTTTTAATATTTATGAGAGTTTATTTCCCAAAGAAAAACGTAAATTTTGTTGGATGCAAATGTAATTGTGACGGACTAAACTTCTAAATTTGGTGGTGCAACTCTTATTACGAGTCCAAAACTCTAATTTCTGGGGACGCAACTGTAATTTTAATATACAAAACGCTTTAATTTTTTTGTGGGTACAACTCTGACATAGTTTGCCTGATTTTGTTTTTAAGGAAAACAATTTCAATTCTTTAAAAAAGACTCTATTCTTTCTGAGTAAATTTTAATATCTTGTAAAAAGTTAATGCTTTACAACGACCAATGTTTAATATTTAAATTAATCTTTACTTTTGCATTTTACAAGAGTAAGTTTTAAATACTTAAAAACAAAATTTATTTCTGAAGACTGACCAATAAATCCGTGACGAAATTTTTTTTTTTGTTTTTGTTTTTTTTTTTTGGAATTGCAATATTAATAACTGTGTGATATAGACCTACACGCGACTCGCGTTAGCGTTCAAATCCGCAGTCGCGTGTGGTTCGATACACGGCCGCCGCTGTGTGGTATGAATTTGAAAACAAGGGAAAGGCGTAGCATATCACTCAGCGGCCGATGTATATTTTAGCTGTGGTGTTTACGGGCAAGATTCCTGCCTTTTTAACAGGCTGCTTTTGACTTGCACGTTTCGTGGAGGGTTTAAAAACATAAAAGTCAAAACCAGCCCGTGAAAGGCATAAATCCCGTCCGAAAACACCACAGCTATGGACTCACAGCTACCGCTACACGCGCCACTGTGGTCAAATCCGACGGGCTCGGTTCAGTGTCAGGCGAAGACTCTATCAATTACGAATCTGGCTTCTCCTCTTAGTAAAGATGACTATCACACAACAAAACTGAGGGTTCGTAACATTAACAACAGAGCAACTGTTGAAAGAACCCCAATGCGGTCCCGTCGCACACCGTCGGCCGTCAGGACGAATCACTCAAACATAAAACCGTTCTTCGGGGACTCAGGGTCAAATAAGCAGGGTCAAAGTACTATCGATTCACCCGTGTCTCGCCATATATTCAACACAAAATAACAATGATCTACTCATTCATGCCTTCATTTCCTTTATAATCATTCCGCTAAAGTGACCGGTTTGCGTGCCCGCAGCCCTTCGTTCGTTGGTGTGTGTTTCCGGGGTTGTACGGACCGGACAGCATCGCACATAGGGCAAGGCTAGCGTACCCGTAAATCCAATGAAATCAGTCATGGTTGTCTCGGAGACACTGGGTCATCGAACTTAGGTTGTGAATGGTGGGATATTTTAAATTCCTACGGCGTTCAAATAAAATTTTTCGCTTGTCGGAAAAAATGTTTTACTCTTCCCAAAAATTTTTCACTCTTGCTAGAAAGAGTTTGCTTTGCATTATAGGTAATTGCGCCCTCACATGAAATATTTCTCCATAGAACTAAATTGCGCTCTAAAGAACAGTGAGTTTGACTTTTTTGTTCTTCCTTTTTCGTTCTTTCTCAGTTCAGTTTTACCAAATGAGCTATTTTTTACAAGTTAAAGTTTTTTTTTGTTAAAAAATTTTAAAAAGTTTACCCCAAAAATAAAATTTCCCGTAAAGAATTAAAAGTTTGCTGTGGAAAAAAATAAAATTTCTTATAAATATTAAATATATTGTCAAGAAATAAGAGTTTAAATTCAAAAGTTATACAATTCCATGACATGTAGGGGAGTTGGCACTCTTGAACAAAGTGGTTTAAAACATTTTACTCAAAAATAAAGTTTCCAGTACAAAATTAAAAGTTCGCCGTTGAGAAATAAAATCTCTTTCAAATATTTAAGATATTGTCAAGAAAAATGAGAGTTTATATTCAAAAGTAATACAATTCCGTGGAGTGTAGGGTCCACCGTAGTTACGAGATCAAGTGACCGAGTAATGTACTGTTGGCGGCGACATATTCTGGTATAAGCGTTCCAGAAAGGAGCGGAGGGCATATTTGTAAACATGAGTGGTCGATATCTGTGCGGATGGACTAAGAGTAGATTATGCTTCAGGACAGTAGCTTGACCAATTTGCAAAGGAGGACCTACCTCAGCTAGGATTAGGTTAATTTACACAAATTCGCACAATGGACTGTGGAAAATGGGGGCAGCTGCCCCTGCTCACCACAGTCTAACGACCTTTGCTTGTTCACGGGCATTTACCAAAATTCATACTTATTTGCATATTTTAGAAATTTTACTAATTTTGAATAAATCTGGCTTGGCTCATCAAAGTTGGCGAAACTTTTTTCGAGTAAATTGGAATTCTATGATATAAAACTCATGAAAGTCCTTTTAGTACTTGAAGATCAGCGAGTTACTAATTTGCATGTTTAGCAAACTTTCCTAATTAGAATCATGAAATCATTTATCTTGACTGACTTGATAGAAGTAGACAAACGTGATGTGTACATCAAAGATACTATGATATAATGAAAGTAATTTTGCATTTTACTTCAGCTTATTGCCAATTTTTAGCTTCTTAACGAACATTCCTATTAAATTTATATCGGATTGAATTGATCTAAGTGTATAAAACTTGCTATTATATTGAAGATACTGTGATATGAAATTATTAAAATATTCTCCAGTATATTAAAATCAGGAAATTACTTATTTGAATGTTCAAAGAGCATAAGACATACTATGATGTACTTCTCATAAAAGCCGTTTATCAGATGGAGATACTACGATACAACATTAATTCAAGTCATTCAACATTTTGCTTCAGTTGATTACTCATTTACACATTAACTTAACTTTCCTAATTAGGGATTATCAAACTGAACTATTCAAAGTTGAAAAAAACATAAAATGGACACTGAAGATAATATCATGTAACATTATTGAAAACAAGTTAGCATCAAAGGACTTGATCAATTTTTAACAAGAATAAACACTAGGACAGAAAGTAGTAACTCTGTGACTCACATACGAACAGTGTGAAAGTTTAAATTTACAAGTGACTTTATTTTCAAATAATCCAAAGAAATGAGCGAAGAGCAGAGTAATTCCCATGCCACTTTTACAAATTTTTGGGTTTTTTTCTGTTTGAAAATAAAAAAACATCCAGAAAGAAAGAAATGAAAAATTGCGCCTTCATCCATGTCACCTTAAAACAGGCATAACACATTTCGAGCAATTTTTTCAAGAACACATTGACAGAACAATTTTTCTGCTTACTGCTATTCACATCTGTTTGAAAATAACAAGCAAACAACGGCATCGAACAGGCAAGAAGAATAGCATGTCTTACTGTCCTTACCAAAATTTATCAATCCCACTGATAGTACTCAAGTTTTTTTAATAATAATAGAGCCAATAGAATAATAATAATAATAATACAATAACAATAACAATAATAGCTGTTTCAATTAATGACTGCCCTGAATTAAAAAGTCTTAGTGATTCTTGAATGGTATTTTTTGGAATCTTGATAACAATACATAACATGGATAGTCCTTCACTGTCGTCTAATCAGATTTAACACACGTTTGGTAAATTTTCCATCAAATGCGACTGTGATATTTGCTGTTGCTTTAATTAACACTATCTTACTTTTAAAGTCTAATGCTACGCATTATATTATATATATATATATATATATATATATATATATATATATATATATATATATATATATATATACATAAACAGATTACTTCAAGTACAAAGTAATGAAATCTATTACTTAAGTTTCATTACTTTGTACTTAAAGTAATATGTTTATTTATAACGCTCTGCTTTTGCATTGAGCACTGTAATTTCCCACGAGGACATCTGTATACTTCGATATATACACACATATATATATATATTCTGAAAGTCGAATAGGTAAAATAAGCAGTGAGATCGGATCTTGAGAATGGTGCAACATCCAACATCATGTCTATGTGTGACGAAATTTGATGACCTTTAACATCCCACCTGTTAATGCAGCAAATTATTCAAATCGTGCTCGTACACACCCAGGACAAACATTACGCACCAACCTGTCAATAAACCAAGGTTTTGCAGGATGAAGGTTGTCATCAGTGCGCTAACGGACATCATGCCTTCTTTCTCCTCAGCCCTGTTAATTTCAGGTAACTGAGGAAACAACAAGTGATCACCAGAAAGATAATATCTATGAACAAAAGAGATGACTGTCAGTCGGCAAGAGTCTAAAGTAAATAGACGCTGAAAATCTTGGTATATTGACTGACTTTGTCGACAAAGGTACACTGTGTACTATTACCTCAAGCTAATGTTTCTGCTGCCAAGAATTCAAAATAAAAGGTAACTATATTTAAAACAAATTCAAAGGAAAGTCATCGCTGAGAAAGCTAGACTTGCAAGTCAGTTACGTAAGTATACTACTCACTCATTATTACGATGACCAATGTTCATTTTGTAAGGTTTCGACTCTTTCATTTTTCAGACGATATAGCGGCCACCACATTGACGGTCACTATACCAGACCCCACGTCAGGGGGATTCACAGAGGGTACGGTGACCCTGACTACTTTTACCGTGACATTCACTCTACAAGGTAGTGTTACACCAACCGATGTAAAATTGTACTTCAGCGATGCCGCTGGTACGACAACGTCAACTGAGGCCACAGCTACAGGATCCAATGCACCAGATGGCTCTGCTGCTGCTTCTGGTACATCTTACGCTGCTCTGACAGCTGCACTCAGACTCGATGCAACCAACAGCGCCGCGTACACAAAACTGTGTGCGTACATTATAATAACTGATGACGACATTACAAACAACGCAGTCTGCATGGACTTCGGAACCACTGCTGACAAAGCCAGTACAAAGACATGTAGTAAGTATATGAGTCCTACAATAAAGCAATTTTCTTGATGATAATTCCTAGAATGCATGTCGGATAAAAAAAACTTCTCATTTTGGTTTCCAGTAAGGTTTTGTCAATGCATCTTCATCCACAGCAAACCGTCGTTTATCTTCAAGCTTGTCGATGTCAATAATTAATGGAAGCAATTTGGAGGAAGTGGAAATTAAGGCAAACGTTAGCTATATGATTCCATAATGTGGTCACATTTATTCAACATGTTCGCGTTATGACTCCAACAGATACACTGCAAGAATCAAATGCAACTCTGGTGTTCTAAACATTGCCATCTCAATGCCACTCAGATCAATATATTTTGTATTTTTATTATGACTAACATCGTTAAGGACATGTGGTCGAATGATGAAAAAATTATTATTTTTCTCCACCATGCACTGTGAATTAGTCAGATTATTTATTGTGTGATTTCAGGTGACATTGCAGCTTCAACTTTGACAGTCACAGCACCTGCTCCAGCTACAAACGTATTCTACATTGGTGAAGCAGTCACGATTACCTTTACGTTAGCGTACACTGTTAGTGATTTTGGCGGTCCACCCTGCGATATCAAGGCGTACTTCAGTAACGCTGACGGTTCAACTAAATCGACTGAAGTGACAGCAGCGGGAACAAATGCACCTGAAGCATCGGCTGTAACGTCATCGGGAAGTTTTTTGTTGTCTCACCGCCAAGCTAAGCCTTGACGCCACTAACTGCGCAGCCTACACCAAAGTGTGTTCTTCTATCGCGTTGACTGATGCTGATGCGACAAACAATGTGGCTTGTCGTGATTTCGGTACAGCTACCACAAACGTTGGCACCAAAAACTGTACAGCGTCTGCAGGTGAGTGGTCTGCGATACAAACTAACTGCTTTCATATTTTAATCTTTGTTATTAATTTTCCTCTGGTTTGATCGTTCAGAAAATACACTGTACGCACCTCTTGCCATTTTCGCAACGCCAGTTCATTTGCAGTTAATATACCTTTATACACTGAAGTCATACAAAACATAGCAAGTAGGTTCACAAAGACCTTATAAATACAGTGTTTGTATGATCATCATTAGCATGTCATTAATTACGCAAAGCTAACCAGCTGTCCAATCGACTGATATTGGGTTTTTGTATAGACCAGTCAGAATCTGCTGGCTGTAGGCTGGTGTAATTGTCATTCAAAGCGGATATCTCTGAGGTAAGGTACATTGCTCCCTATATACTTAACAGGGGGACTTTGGTCATTTTGAATTCCAAATATTGGTAAATATTAGGTAGTTTGTTTCCCTACCATCAATTTTGCAAGGTGAATCCTAATATTTACTCTTGATTTGGCGAGAGAAGGCAAAGAAACTGTCATGGCCGAGAGTTTGAAGCAAAAGATTAAATATTTCACTTTCGGGACGCTGACAACCTAGCACTGAAAATTATTGACATACAGAGGTGACTTTTCCTTTACAAGAAACACTCGCCTTACAGATTACATGACAGTTGTATTAAATATGTATAAAGTATTGAATTTACGTATGTTTTTTTTTTCCTTGGTGTTTACTTTCACAGCGACAGAATCCCCAACAGGTATGTTGTGTATGACATCCTATCATTTCATGGTTATGGGACTATTCTTACTGGGCAAGATGCTTGATATACGTTCAGAATATTTACGTATATTCAAGTATACGAAACACAAACTGTATACGTAACGTATATCTTTGTATGTGGATCATTTCAATACATTGATGAACACAGCGTAAATCTATGCAGAACAAGAGTACACGTAATGCAGATCTTTGCACACCAGGTGTACACTGGACTTATGCATTTTATTAGTATAAGCACGAGTATACTTAACGTATTGTACAGAATCAGTATATGTGAATATATTGTTGTATGTCAAGCATTTTCCCCAGTGTCTATTTAAGGATCATGTCACGTCACTCTCAGCAGTCAGGACACTTGCTTAATACTCTTTAATTTTGGACCTGGTATAGTAAATTTATCGTAAGAATGGAGCTAACGCCTGGTATACGTGAAAAGTAAGTTCTTGCTAAGCTGCAATCGCTAATTTTGTATTCCGAAAAAAAAGACATGTACTGATAAACTTGACTCTTTTTCTTGAAACAAATTATTCTCAATATTACGATTATTGCTTGACTACGATTTAATTTTGTCTTTGAAATTATAGAAGTGCGTGTACCATGTATCTTCGGCTAAGTTTTTTTCATTTAGTCATGAAACACATTCTACCAATCGCGAGTAGTAAGGAATATTTGACTCCAGGACAAAATAAGAATTTTACACCCATTTTATTCATTTATCTACATGAAGCGAAGGAAAATTTAACCATCCATGTAACTAAAGTGTGGACCCTGACCTATATACGAACTCACGCATGCGCAACAGGGGTTTGGCGCAGCCTGAACTAAGCGGGAAATTCCCTTCTGAGCATGTTTATACATGTACGGGAAATTCCGCGTGAGTCATCACCATCAAACTAGCCTATATAAAGGACCCCGTTGTCAGTCCGGCCGGCCGGTCGCGGAGTCTAGCTGATGTTGAACACGAAGTTCCTATCGGGGCGAACTTGTTCACCTGATAGATAAAATTTTAGTAATTTCCTCTGAACTTAAAATGTGACGGAAGACCATTACTTCAAATAATATGAGTCGTTTCAGATGAATGGTACTGATATCTAAAGTGTTCACTCTTTTATCTCTACGTACAAATGTAGTTCCTAAGTCGTTCTCTATTCTATTCCCACCAACAAAACATTCAATACTCATTTCCCCTCCCCGATCTTTATCAATACTTATGATAATATCACAAGTTGTTCTGTTATCTGTTTTCATAGCATAATATCCAACCAAATCGTCAAATTCATCTCCAGTAGCTAACTTTACACATCTAATGAGAACTGTACCATGTTGAAGTATTTTCATATTATCAGTCATCTGTTGATTTACAGTCTGTAAAGTTAATTCAGCTGCCTCATCACCGACGCTTTCAGACCCAGTTTCTTTAAAGTTGTGTCCCAAAATAATCTAACTGGAACTCCGCTAGCTGTATACGAGCAATAATTCTCCCCTCGTTTATCCACCTTCTTAGTGTATTATCTGCCTTCATTATTGTATTAAGAGGACTAATTTTAAGATGAATCGGTATACCAAGAAGTGCAATGTATGGATTTGTAGGAGTAAGCCAACTACGAAAATCTAACAATTTATATTTGTTTACATTGCTATCAAAATAAATCACATTCGGAGTTCCTGGTGGTTCAGCAACACCTCCTGCAATTTCACTATCCAATATATCTAAGATGTTACGCGGCACATTATAAGGCATGAATTTCTGACTAGCCGAATCCCATGTCAGAGCAAAAGGAGTAGAATCATTCGAAGCCTTTGTGGCGTCAATTACAGTTTCATCAATGTCTTTAAGTTCGGAAAATTCTACAGCATGTTCGTGGGGTGGCGCCGCGGCATTGGCTAAAACGAAATATTTTTCGCGGTCTTTATAACGAAGGACGTAATCCTTATTATGATTAGCAGCCATCTTAGTATTATTGTTAACTTTAACATCACTCAGATCTTCAAGCTCAAGATTTTGCATACGAATTGTACCTAGACCGAAGCCACTTGGATCAGACATACTCCGTAGGGACCTATATACAGTGAAAATTAAAATAATACCTTGTAATATACAATACACAGTCATGGCTTCAGCTATAGGAATGACAGTTCTCGGTGCTGTATTAAATGCAACGGCATTCACAGGAGGAAATATTATCGGACAAAAGCTTTCTGGGAATGGTGAGGCTCTTATTGAAGAGAAAATTCGACATGATAAAGCATTAGAAAAATTTGAACATGATCGCAACGTCTGGTCAGAAAAAAGATTACTCCAGGCTGACTGGGAAAGAGAAAATCAGGCAAAGGATGCACATGCTGCGACAGAATTAAGAGATACAGATGCAGAAATCCTGGAAGAAGCAGAAGCGGTGCAAAGCAACTCTACGTCAAGTCCAGCGCAAGCGTTAGCGCAATTCTCAGATTATTATCAACCCAGTCCTGAGCAAAAGAAATATGAAATGATATATATTGCTGGAGGATTGGTCGTGGGATGGTTTATCTTCCGATAGGGTTCCTTCGGAACGCACCGGGCCCGCTTCGGGACTACTACAGCAATTCAATACAAAAGCCAATTGGCCAGTTATTGAAATCGATCATGTTCCCATCCTGATCTGTTATCCAGATACGCATTGAATTCATGTAATCTCCCCTTTTCTCAATGGCATAGAAATTGCTCCGTTTTTAAAATCGTAAGTAACCTTTTCACTTATTTCTCTCGTATCCCGGATGGGAAGTATTTGTAAACAGTTCGATACTTTCCCCTGTATGTATCCTCCGGAGGCACCCGAACCAAATGAAACATAATTTCCAGTAACATCGACTACATCTGAATGAACTATATATTTAGTGACTGTTAAGAAATCCACTTTCTTCGGACTCATAGTACTTTTTATAACTGGGTTGTCCTCTGGCTTATCTGAAAAGCCAACGACGTTGGCGAAGCTACCTGTAGCATTGAAATAAACTTTAACATCTTTAGCCAAAGTTAGATAAACATGGTTGTCGGCAGATGTTTTTCAAAATTAATTTTTGCTTCAACCCGATTGCTTTGTTTAACGTATCGATATTGTAGTTACCTGGACGTATTGATTTAGTCTTCTTCGGTTGGTCACCTTCTTGATATTTTATTACATTATTCGTCGATGTTATGTTATGCCATGAATTATATAGTCCGCACTCTAGCAGTCTTATCTTCGTAAACTGTGTCGTGTCAATGCAAGGGTAAAAATTAACAGTAACAGGTTCACCTGTTTTGCTTTCAATCCAAATGATCATCGTTGTACGTTGTATGTATATATTACTAAGTATAAATGTTCGATGAATATTATTATTACGAAGTATAAGGTTCTGCAGGAATAATATTTTTCTGTTCAAGGAGATCTTTGGTCGCAACCGCGGCAGCAGTCGCACCGCCTAATTTTGCCAATCGAATTAAATTTGGTCGACTTGGATCGCCCATATCCATCTTCAAAAATTTGCTGGAGATCATAAGATATCCCATCGCAAGTCCTGCGATTACAATTCCATCGTACATTGTGTTTACAACTGTTTTAGTATCCATGATTGCTGACTAGTATATAAAATAAAAAATAAAAATAAAAATATGGGAGTTAATCCATCTCATACAATGTAGAGGAGCTGGCCCCCGGAGCCGCTACTGGCTCTGTTTTTTCCGCTTTCTTATTTTGGGGAGCAGCCCCTTTCCGATCTGAACTCGATCGATTAACGGGACAGGGGGTATGCCGAGCACGCCCCCAATATAGCCCTAATGCAGTCAATGAAACTCCCACAATTCCTAAAACAAGATAACATTTATTATACCAGCGTGAATTATTATCACACTGTTCTTTCATTGTAGGCGGTAGGCTTATACAGTTTGTCGCTACCGCATCACTCCCCTCCCCTCCCTCCCCCTTCATTGCTTTTAGTTTCTTCTCCTTGTTTTTCCTGTTCCATTCCGCTAATTTCTTGCCCGCAGCAACTCTCCCTGGATGCTTCGGCGGTAACGTCACTTTCTCTATGTTGCGCTGTGTCGGAGTCGTTGTTTCCGTTTCCGGTGTGGGCTCCGTCGTCGTTTCCGTTTGCTGAGTCGGCGAAGTTGAATCCATTTATTTCAGGTACTATATTAAACCCGATTTTTTAAAATTAAATGTTTACCCGTAATTAAACCGGTGGAAACTAGAGCAAGTATGGGGCCCCACGTGTACGCTATCCGTCCTGATAATCTTTTTATTTCACTGTTTAGAATAAAATCTTTTTTAAGATCAGTGGCATAGTTTGTTCGATCATCGATTGGAACTACCTGACTTATTGCGCGGGCTCCTAGATCTATGAAACTTTGAGTGATATTATCACTTATAAGAGAACTGTATTTCGCTTCATAGACTTTAAATGCTTTATTCACCGTTTCATCTCCCCATTTTTCACGTCAACAACTGTAATCTCCTTACCAAAAATAACTTGCTTTGACCACTTGCGATGACACAGAGTATTTTTTCACGTTTCGTCTCTATTATGGATCGATTATTGTCCGACGCTGCGGTTGGTAGTACCACAGTTGTATTTGCCGATGTCTTTATTAAATTCTCCATTGTTTGCAGTATATTATCTATTCTTAGTAAAAAATAAAAAATTCGTTTAAACCTGAATCCGAATATAATATTAACATGGTCTGGAATGTTAGTACCATTCCGAAGTATGGAAAATTCTCCTCCATTTAAATCTATCTGTATATAGAAACACAAATCATGAGTACAGACTTATTCCCAGTTGCTTTTCAATTGAATAAGACGAGCGTACCGACAGTACAGCATGCTGATATTCCTACCAAACCGAATGGAGGAATAAAACCTATTCTCATGGACTTAGAAATATATGTAACGCCGACAGATAAATTTACTTTTCATCCACGGGATATATTTAAAGATAACGTAATCACTCATCGATCAGCTAAAGAAAGTAATGTCTGGCTGGGTGGCCCGCACATGAAATATTGGGACCAGCAATTAAATTTCGCCGTATGGTGCAGCACTACTGGTTGCGGTATATCATTCGCCCATCTCGTCGATAAGAAATTTCCTCCGCAAATACGATCATTCTGCCGTTTCCATGTATATTTTACAATACGTAGGATCCTTCACGAAATGGGCGTTGCACTTCCAGACGATACCCCCACCTTCAAATCCGGCGACAATCCGTACAATCTCGTCCAATATGAACTTCTATGTACAGAATTTGGAAATATAAGTCCAACGAAGTCCGACTTTCGTTATCGAAAAGGTCAAAATAAAGGTCTTGGTTATGGATATGAATATTACACTAATCGTGGGCCTGTTCGACAGCCAAAAGCGATATACAACGGTCGGGACTTTTTCCTCTCCGCCGACGGAGGCGTTTTCTATACACATACCATTTTTGGAAAGAAAAAACATGTACTGTCCGACAAAGAACGACCGCACTACTATTTCTTCCGAAATGATGGATCGGAGGGACAATATAATAGTTTCATCCCTCTGACAGGAGACTCCGGACTAACAAAGGCCGGTCTCGCTCGCCTCAATGAAAGCCTTGAAGCCTACGTATATTGCATACTTGGCGCACAAGCGAATATTCGTAGTACCATTGTGGGTGATACTGGCAGTGCACAGCAAGTCAGAAAAGAATTCGGTGTTCTCCTCGAAGATGAAATTCGCAATACCGACAAAGTAATTAGTTATAGGCGATATCAAGACACAATAATGAATACTGGTGTCAAACTTGATATGGCAGTCTCACCAAATTTACTTCTCTTACCGTCTGAAATGGTCATCCTTTCGGGCCCTTTAATCGCAGGTTATAATAATGAATTGCAATACGCAACTGAATCTATGTCCTTCGGGGTGAACGGTGATATAAACACGGAAGTTCGAGAAAGTGCTGTACACGAGATGGAAGGGGAGGCGGATCCTGTGAAGTGGCAGGACGAGCCCGGAGAGTCACCTCACAATGACACGACTCGGATTCCTAAGGCAGCAGCCGTGACCGGCGCAGACCCTATTCACGAATATGGTAAAATTGGTTTGCTATCTTTAGCAATATTCATTACTATTGTAGGTACTGGAATATTCTAACTCGAGCCAGTAACTTAAAAGAACTAGAAGAGATTCATAATTAGTTCATTAATTTACAGTATATAGATCCGATCCGATGGAAATGTTCGCAACCCCACCATTCAACATGATTATAACTGGACCGATAGGTTCTGGCAAAACAGAATTTGTAATGGACCTCCTCACCGGTCCGTACTTAAGGAAATTCGAATATATAGTTTTCATTTGTCCGACATTCATGAACAATGAAACGTACAATAAAAGATTCATTTTCACAGATGACAACGTATTCGTGCTTCCGGTCGAACACGATGCTGTGGAAGATACACTAGCCTTCGTACATAAGGAATGGGCCGGTACAAACACTTTAATAGTACTCGACGACTGCGCCGCGTGCAAAGATATGAAGAAGCGCAGTGACAATTTAGTCAAAATTGCTTTCAGCTCAAGACATGACAGATTATCTGTCTGGGTTCTGACTCAACAATATACTAGTATTAGTAAACCATTCAGGGAAAACATACAGATGTTAGTACTATTTTTCACACCGAGCGAGATAGACATCAACTCTATTATAAAACAATATGGAATGAGGATGTCAAAACAGAAGGCAGATTCACTAATCAATCAATTGCAAAATACACAATTCAGTAAACTAGTATTTCGTTTACGGCATCCGTACGGCATAAAATTTTTCGTATAATATAGCAATTATGGAAGCTGAAGCCGAAGGTACTCTTAGAGAATTATATTACAACCCAAAAACTGGTTTTGGAGGTGTACAAAAATTATATGACGCAGCACGCTCCAGCGGACTGAAAGTGACCAAGAAAGAGGTGCAGGACTGGTTAAAAACTCAGCTAACCTATAATCTACATAAACCGGTCCCTCGTACTCGTGGGGGTGCCTTCCGGGGCGGCCGACGCGTTTTTGTAACATCGATAGACTCACAGTGGGAAGCGGATCTCGTGGAATTCCCTTCATCATTCGCAAAAGAGAATCGTAACATTCGATACATGCTAACAGTAATCGATGTGCTAAGCAAATATGCATGGGCCAGGCCGATACAGTCAAAAACGGCAGATGATACTCTGAAGGCACTACAAGACATAATTAAGAAATCCGGGAGAAGGCCCGACAAACTTCAGACAGATGAGGGGCGGGAATTTACTAATCGAAAAATGCAGGGATGGCTCCAGGAGGTGGGAATTCACTGGTTTCATACCTACAGTGACAAAAAAGCTAGCGTCGTTGAACGTTTTAATCGGACGCTTAAGACGATGATGTGGAAATACTTTACATACAGACAGACACGTGAATGGCTTTCTATTTTACCAGAACTTCTCGAGAATTACAATAACACCGTTCACGGAAGTATCAAAATGAAACCCAGGGACGTAACAGAGGAGAACGATTGGCAGGCATTTTATACACTATTCGGTCCTGAGTTGGCAGCCGGGGGAGCCAACCCTGAATTCAAGCCGGGAGAACGGGTTCGAATTACAAAATACAAGACCACTTTCAAGAAAGGATATTTACCAAATTGGACAGAGGAGATTTTCGTAGTTTCAAAAGTGGTGTACGCAGCTGGCTTGGGAACACCACCAGTTTACAAAATAAAAGATCTGAATGGAGAGGAAATACTCGGCACTTTCTATTCTGATGAACTTCAGAGCGCCCTTCGGAACGCGACGAGCTGTACAGAGTAGAACGAATTTGAAGACGAAAAAAATTAGAGGAAAGAAATATTATCTGATAAAATGGAAAGGTTATCCAGAAAGTTTCAATAGTTGGGAGCCGGAGGAAAATGTTATTAGAACTTCGTAAGTTCCTGTGCTGGTACTACGTAAGTACTTCGTAAGTTCCTGTCCATGGTACTTGTCAAGTACTACGTAAGTACTAACGTAAGTATTTACGAAAGTTATTCAATAAGTACCATGGAAAAAGTCTTAATTTCTTGAAAGCCGAAAGTGTCAGTTTACCACCCCACTTCCACCCCCCACCTGGCCAAGTATTTATCATGTACTGTCGTAAGTAATGTTCACTTACTGCATCTTTTTCGGCAGTATGTGGATGAGGTGGGGGCCCCTCGGTTCCTGAACATATTAAGTTTGCAAGATCTTCAAAACGACTTCTCATGTTACCACAGTCCGTTCTCTCGAGTCCCCCTTTTTCAGCTTTATCGATAAGTTCTGGTTGAAGTATAATGTACACAACTGACATGAGCCATAGACAAGTAACTTCAAAGTCCGGTGTTACAGAACCGTAGGGTTTCATAATGTCAAGTGCTCGTAGGTCAAACGAAGCATTATAAGCACACACAGATTCACAAGCGTTAAGAAGTTTGTGTAGGTTCTTTAGTGAGACTCGAGGTTGTTCTAGTTGTTCTTGACCAGGTGGGAAGTACGCTTTTCAAGTTCCTCCTCCTTGAAACCGTCTATTAAAAATCCCTGGCTGCCGCCGCTCCATGCAATTCCAAAGTCAAAAGCTCGTGGATATTCTACTGGTCCGACTGTCTCGGTATCAATTGTTGGATTAAGTATATTCTTGAGAACGAGGGGGTAAGAGCGTTCCGAATTACCAAACATGGAAGTCTGTAGTCGTGGCAAATTTCTAAGAAAGTCTGTTTGAACTTATTGTGAATCTCTTCTAGTTCTTCTAAGGCGGCTATTTCGTACGACCTGGCTCGAGTCAACACATTCCGTCTGCAATAATCCCAAGGCATATCTTTGAATATGATAATGAAACTGGGTAAATGGCAAATGCTCTAGAAACAATCTTTTTTTCTTCCCACTCCGTGGAAACGCCCCGGATTCGAGAAAAAGTCAGATGTTGAATTATGGAAGAGTCACAAATAATGTATTGTTCCTCCCTCCTCCTCCCAGCCTGACATTGTAAACTAAGCGTATGTTCTATAAACTGGTTCTGAAAATCGGCAATCGAAACGTGGGTGACACGCCCATTATAAAAGTCGGCAATGTTGCTGGAAAAACTAGTGTCAAATTCTGGTACGTGATACGGATCCAAATTTATTGCATCGTAACTCTTACCACTTCCAGTTGGTCCATTTATGAATATGTATGACATTTTGGGGATACTATATCATAGAAAAAATTTTTTTAAATTATTTTATTAAGATATATACGATAAGACAATGACAATCCTTTCTATTTCAGATGCAATAAAAATACTTGAAACCGGAGAAAACATCAAAATTGATGATGGAGGCAAATTAGTATTTGATGAATATGTAGATCCTTTCATATACGTAGACAGTGAGCTAGAAGTAGTTTTCAACATCGGACCTAAATATGGTTCGGGAGGAGATCCAGCTACATGTGATGGGGTGTGTGTCCGTTGGCAACCGAGTCTTCAAAAGTTTACTGATTTAATAATATTCCGTACCCTAGGTGAAAGTTTCGATGCATCTACTGCTAAAAGTTATGCTGCAAGCCTGGCTGCTAACTCCAAGAATACTATCGGAACCGTCACCGAAGGGAATCCTATCGGAACGACCTGCAGATTTTACAATCCATCTAAAGTGTATCAGAAACGAGGGAGCGGGGCGCAGCCAGTTGCGTATTTTAAATTCAGTTTAAAAGAGGGAGAAACACTTCCAATTTCGCTACATGTATTGATATGGTTCAAGAAATTGACTGTGCTTTTAAAGCAGTGAGCCCATTGCCAGTCCGAGAAAATCCTGCTATTGTACCTCGTAATATCAGGAAAGGTAGTAAGATAGAATTCTTAGCATTTAAACCGCGATTAAGTAAGCGTGCTCTTTCTTTCACTGTTGAGAGATTAATATTTTGTGCTGCACCTAATAAACCAGAAATTCAAGATGCGGAAGAACTAGTCGACTTAGAAAGATTAGGCGAGATATATAAACAAATAAATGCTGCCAAAAATATTATAGTGGATTTTGATGAATTAGAATAGATATTTCTTTTAAGAAAATTTTTTTATGATATATATAGGACAGTACAATGGATCCAATCGTGAATGAATATAAGATAAACCAATTGGCCGATATACTTGACCTCGATTTAAATAGAGGGCTAGACACTCAGAATTATCTGTATACCATGACTCACACAGATTTAACAGATTCTTCAGGTAAAGGTTTTACTCTAGAAAATCCCTTCGGTAAAAAACCATGATAGATTTCAATGATCTTAGAGAAGAATTGGTGAAGAAATGGGAGAAGGTGCCGCCGCAGTTTATTCCAAGGAGACTTACTGTGCATTACAGCATAAAAAAACGTCGCTTACGGAGGACATTCAAAGGTGTAGTTATAGAAAAGATTTTTCCTCCGAAGTCAAGCGAGTCGAGGATATCGCGCAGATTGATATTGAAGGTATGGCCAAAGAAAGAAAGATGTACCGTGTTTTTACAGAAATGGAAGTCAAATTTTCAAATCCAAAAGATCAAAGTGTGCAAAATCGTACACACTATGTTAACTATAAGGAGGGTATATACACAAAAGATAAGGGAGGGGCGGCAGTGAAAGAACAATTAGTAAAAGACTACAAAGAATGGCTTGATAAAGCTGAAGCTGTTGAGGGCTCTGGTCTAGTTCTCGAGGAGATACTTAATTTTAAAGTAAGACTGGTAGAATTACTACTCGGGCTGGCCCGGCCCCCAACTGCCGGAATGGTGAAAAATAAGAAATGTGTGAGCGATCTGGTCCTACTCAGAGGCGCCGAGGACTGCTTCCAGTATGCTGTCGTAGCAAGTTTAAAGTTAGCCGACCCCGAGTTTCGTAAAAAGAAGGCTGGTAATACCAGAAAAAATTGGAATACGTACTCTCCATTTATAGCCGATTACTGTTGGGAAGGTATTCCCTTTCCTACACCCGCCGATCTGACTGTGTTCAGGCGCTTCGAGCAGCAAAATCCAGGCATCAGACTCAAAGTATTTCAGATCTACGAGTCCGATCCCGATCCGTCCGGTATAACTGTGTTTTATAGTAGCGTAGCTCCTAACAGAACCCGTCCCGGAACCGTCCAGACAGCGAAAATTTTACTAATAGTCGGTGAAGACGGCGGGGACCACTTCGTACCAATTACTGCGGAAAATCGCCTTCGTAATTCTAATAAAAATCGTAAGAATGTGCACAGACGGAAGTGTATTTGCCTGGTTTGTGGAAAAGGATTTGCGTCAACAGGAGAGTTGGAAGAACATGAGAATTATTGTGGAACAGACACTGCCCAGCCAGTTTTTCCTAAGGAAGTATGTCAATTTGAAGGACATCGGAAGAAGGTGGTGTCCCCCTACGTCGTCTACGCAGATACTGAAGCAATTATTGAGCGGGGCACTGGCCGACACATTCCAATTTGTCTTTCGTATGTTATGGTGGAACGGTGGGGCGAAGGGCGACCACCCACTGTTTATGGTAAAAGAACATTCACCGGGCTCTCCTGTGTTACAGAATTTCTAAAGGATATGAAAGAACGGGCTGAGGATTATTCGAAATCGTATTATTGGAAAATAAAAACGATGGGGGATCCTTCTAATTACGGCAATCCAGTCTGTATTGCATGTGGAGAGCCGGCAGGATACCAAGACGGAACGACTTTTTATTGTGAAAGTGCCGTCCGTCGAGAACCATTCCTATCTACTTTCACAACCTCAAGGGATACGATGGTTCTTTTATTTTGAAAGAATTACATGAAATCGACGCCGGAGGGGGACCAGAGCCTAAAATCATAGCTAAGACGGGCAATGGTGGAATTATGGGTCTCTCGAAAACATTTATTTTTCACGCCTCAATTGTTGTCGATGGGGAGATGGAGATAAAGAGACGCCACTTTTCTATAAAGTTTATGGACAGTGCTCAGTTGATGTCTGGGTCGCTCGCTAAGTTGGCAAAAACTGTGCCGGACCACGGATGGACGGCAGTACCACTTTACGTACCCGGACATTCAAAGAGCGAAAGGTTTCTTTCCGTATGAATATTTAGATTCTCCAGAGCGATTGGAAGAAGAGGAGCTACCACCGGGGCAAATTTTATAGCGAATTGACGGAAGAGGGGATTTCAGAATCTGATTATGAGCATGCATTGAAGGTGTGGGATGAAGTGGGATGTAAGACGATTAAGATTATATGGAATTCTATTGTGAGACGGACGTTCTCCTTCTTGCAAATATATTCGAAAATTTCCGCGACACATGTTTAAAAGCATATAAGTTAGATCCAGCCCATTACATGTCGGCGCCCGGCTTGACATGGATGCTATGTTACTTTATACGGGTAATAAATTTGAGCTCATTCAAGATGCTGAGCAGATGAATTTCATTCAAAGGGGAATTCGAGGCGGTATCAGCCAGTGTAATATCATTATTTACAGACAAATCATCCGGCTTACGCTGGCCCCGCCGGCGGGAATTACGATCCAGAGAAAGCCGGTGACCGAAATAAAATATCTCGATGCAAACAATCTCTACGGCTGGGCAATGAGTCAGGCAATGCCTACGGGCGGACTTCATTGGATGACGATGGAAGAGTGTGGAGGAATGGGCCGCCGGCGAGGGGGGCCGAGCTGGCGGAGCGTGGGGACCTGGCGCACCTTTCCACCAAGTTTTTCTAGAAGTAGATCTAGAATATCCAGCCGAATTACATGAAGAACACAGCGATTTGCCATTAGCGCCGCATCACTATGAATTTCCGAGGCAGGGCGGTCGACTGATTACAAGTGTGATGGATAGAGAGAGATACGTCTTACACTACAAGTTGCTGGAATTCTATCTTCGGATGGAATGAGATTGAAAAAGATTTATCGGGTGCTTGCTTTCGATGAAGCTCCATGTCTTGCAAAATATATTGACTTTAACACTAAAATGAGGACAAAGGGGAGACAGATTTGAAAAGAATTTCTATAAGCTGATGAATAATGCAATGTTCGGTAAGACAATAGAGGATGTTCGAAAGTACAGAGACTTTAAATTTGTTTCGGACCGCGGTTCCGGCCGTAAAAAGATTCAGAAGTATAATCCAAAGATGAAACAATAACTTTCATAACTTCCGAAGAGGATGGTGATTCCTGCGACAGTGCCCTACTGGAACTGAAAACGGATGAGCATAGATATGTAAAACCAGTTTTCATCGGCGCCGCAGTACTAGAACTTTCTAAGCTGCTAATGTATGAGACGCATTACAATTACTTTCGGACCCAGTTCCCTGGAATACGATTAGCCTACATGGATACTGACAGTTTTGTTTACAGTGTACCAATACCCTCCCCGGACCCGGACGTAACTTTCAATGATATAGTCCGAGAAGATGTTGAAAAGAATGGTGAGAAGTCTATATATGATACTAGTGGGATGAGCGGACCCATGGTGGCCCCCAACTTTCCGAAGATTAATAAAAAAGTGATAGGTAAATTTAAAGATGAGTTGAATGGTGAACCTATTCTTGATTTTGTCGGCATACGCTCGAAAGTGTATGCTTTTCGAACTCCCGTTTCCGAGACGAAAAAAAATAAAGGGGTGAAAGATGTTTGTGTTAGAAAACATTTAAACTTTGAAGATTATAAAGATCTATTTGAAACTGGGAAGGAGCCCGAGCCGGCACAATTTGTACAGTTTGTACGGAAAAAGGCTGGAGAAATCCGTAGTGAAAAGCGTAGTAAAATCATGATGGCGCCAAATGATATCAAACGTGTGCAGTTATACAATCCAGACACGGGCGAATGGCTGGCAGAAACATGGCCGATAGGACGGACGACGGGTTTAAATTGTAAAGACTTTAATCTACTATTTTCAATAGAGACCAGGGCATCACTGATAACATAAATGTGGGCAAATATATTATCATTGTGAGCGTCATCGCCAACCCACGCGGTATCTTTCTTCAGGATCTCAAGTTGAATTCCGTCCTTTGTGTTCATTACTTTTAAACCATTTCCATGAAACTCAATATCTTTAAAGCTACGCAGATCGATAAACAGACAGAATTTATTCTTCAAATAATCGGCCTCATCTATATCAATTTCACACCAATCTTTATCTTCAGCAAAATACCGTCGTGTTTCTTTCCAAAATTGTCTTGGTATCATCTTCTGAGCGTACACTTTATTTGCAATGCCTTCAATCATTACAGACACAGATTCAATGGAGGGGTTAAAGAAAAGTTCACTGTTCAGTTCTGACTGATTCTGATTTTAGTGAAGAGTATAGCGATACCTCTAATGCTACGTCGTGGTACATTTATATTTTCATTGATAACCGTGTCCGATTCTTTGAATGGGATTGTTCTAAAATAATGTATATGCTCGTAGAGAAAACTTTTCCCACTGTTGTAAACCAGCAGTTGACCTCGCGAGATCGAGGTCAGAATTGTCTCGTATTCCATTTGAATGTTTTTTAATTTATAATTGGTTGTAATCAGTTTATTACTGACAATTAATTGGGGGCGGGTGCCAACGTAATTTCCCATTCAATATGACTCCCTAACGCTTTTGGTATGCAACTCCATGACCTGTTATGAGGGGATGAGTGAGACGAATAGCATATTTTGTTTTATATGTGTCGAAAAGTAAATTATCGCCCACGACGGCGGCATCTGCATCGGCCGCGCCACTTCTCAATTTTCTTAGATTTTCGTTCTGAATTCCGTACAGTGTCATGTTCGATCTCTCCTTTTTATGTTTGAAGAGATCACGATAGCATTCAATGAGGTTATATTTACTCAAATCGGAAAGTGCCTGGCCCTCAAATGTGAGTTTCATACGCTCCACCAAATTTTTTGCAACATTTTGTACTACATGGGTAGTTCCACCTCCCATTACTTCGAGATCAAAAACCAGGTCGAAAGTATCTGGAACTAAGAGTACTCCGCTTTCTAACTTTGGACATCGTATGATAAGTGTCTGGCCTGGATCTGCCTCACTTGGATTATGAGCAATCACGTGATGAGTTCTTTCTGACTTCGTTCCATTCGGTATTCGGTTGGTGAAAGTCGGTGATAATGTTCTATCGTACCCCATTTTTCGTGTAATGTATATAGTAGAAGAAAAAAAGAAAATAAATCACATCTTACTTTCACTTCGTGTATATAATAACTTAGAAGAAAAAATCACATCTTTACGTAAATATTTCCGTCTGACTGAAAGATAAATCGATTGCCTGTGTCGCGAATCAATCGAAGAACCCAATATTCTTGGAGATGATGAGCCTCTTGGTCATCCTCAGTATCCTGGAATACAGCTATGAATTCTAGTCGCTTAAAGAAGTTAGTCTTTTGACATTCCTTCACGAAAGCTAATATGTTATGATAAAGATTATCATCTTTGAGTCGGACACCTGGATTTGCTCGAAGGATATGTCGATTTACCCGCCGAAGTTTGCACCATTCCAATTCGACAGAGAAACCAAACAGGTCTTTATTTTTAGAAAGAAACTTTGCAATATTCTTTTCACCAAACATGTTGATGCCGTAGGGAGTGTCATATATTAATACATAATTTTATTTATAATGACTAATGTTAATCCAGTTAAAAATATCCATAGCTGTTCTCCGACAAATCCGACAACCGATCCTGCTGTTTTTAATAGAAAACTGACGAGGGAACCGATTAACCTGGTATTGCAGCAGCACTTTTTGCGGCCAATGTTTTTAACCATTCACCAAATTGCTTTACAATTTCTTTCGCTTTTGTATATACTTTGGGCGGACCTGAACCTCCTGCGTTTGCTCCTCCTCCCCCTGCTCCCGCTCCTCCTCCCCCTCCTTTAGTTACAGCCAGGGCAATTGTTGATATTGTCATTCCAAGGGCAGTCAGTATTGCAGCGATTGTTATACCATTTCGTTTAAATAACTCTGTTAGCTTCAGCCTGAGTGACAATTCTGGATCGGAAATTACATCACGAAGAGACCTAGTCGACGCCAGTCTTTCACGTGCCCCACTGATCTTACCATTTTCGTATTCAATTCGATTGTCAATTTTAGCTTCTCTTGTTATGAGTTCAGCTAGTAGTTTCTCGGCTTTTGCTTTTGCTTGGGTGTGTTCTACAGGAATTTCCTTTAACTGTTTTTCAACTTCTCTTTTCTCTAGCCTTATTTTAACTTTTTCATTGTTAAGCTCGCCAAGATGCATATTCGCAATCCTTAATTCATCATTAATAGCTATATATTCTGGGTTTAGATTGTTCCATTGTTCGATTTTATTTTCAAAAGCTTGTATTTTATCTGCATTACCAGAAGCATCTTGTCGTAACTCTGTCAGTTTATCTTTGTATATACCCATGTCTTCTGGTGACATCTTCTCAGCTGGTATTTTATCATCTATCACATCTTTAGAATGCAATTCACGACTCACATTTTCGGGCTCTGCGCTAGAGCGGCCCCCTAATACTTCTCTCATAAATTCATGTCCTCCTTTTTCTCTCATTAATGTGGACAGCTTATAAAATCCACCTCCTCTATCTTTAGACAGCTTGAGGTTTTTATAATACAGCTTTCCATCCCTAACCTCAGATTCCGTAGCAATACATTTAGTGCATCCGGATCAGTAATTTTATTATAGTCTAAGAATTGTCTAACCTTATATATTTTGCTTCCTACTCTAAGTTCATCCAAACGACCCACCTGCGGGCTATCGCGTGAGCCAGCCTGGAAAGGATCGGCTTCTGCAAGGGCATTATCATCATAGGAAAAAGTTGTTTCAGCAGTAACATCGTCATCGTCATTTACATTTGCATCATCGAAATCCTGGAGTGCTATATTTTCTTCTCCTCCTTCTGCCATATTGTATTTCTATATTACTACAATTATTTTTTATCTCCCCTTACATATACAGTAAAAATGCACATCTCAGTTGTTGAAAGCGTTGAACAATTGGCTGATTACATAGAAAGAACAAGTGCTGCATATCGACGAAGTTATAAATTAATGGGTCGAATTGATATGGCTCTTAATATTACTAAGGGAATTCTTGTAAGCTCTGCTGTAATAGCAGCAATTCCTACAGTTCCGGTACTGTTAGCCTTAACTCCTATACCTGGCGTTGTTATTGATGTAATACAAGGAAAAACGGGTGTAGCAAAGAGACGAGAGAAATATAAACATTATTACGTTCAATATAAACAGCTGCTTACACAAATACAAGAAAAAGGCGCAACCCTTCGGAACGAGGAGGCTCCGGGGTCAGAACTTATTCAGAACATATTTCATCAGGCGCTAGAAATACAAAAACAAGAAGGATTTAGTCCGCCGCTGGAGCGATATCTACGATATTATGGATTGAATGGATATGAAAGTTAGTTCGTACCGATAGGAACTTCGTGTTCAACATCAGCTAGACTCCGCGACCGGCCGGCCGGACTGACAACGGGCTCCTTTATATAGGCTAGTTTGATGGTGATGACTCACACGGAATTTCCCGTACATGTATAAACATGCTCAGAAGGGAATTTCCCGCTTAGTTCAGGCTGCGCCAAACCCCTGTTGCGCATGCGTGAGTTCGTATATAGGTCAGGGTCACACTTTAGTTACATGGATGGTTAAATTTTCCTTCGCTTCATGTAGATAAATGATAAAATGGGTGGTAAAATCTTATTTTGTCCTGGAGGTCAAATATTCCTTACTACTATCGCGTTCAAATCATCACTAGTTTAAAATTAGGTTATCGTATCTGGTAAATATCCTCGCATGAACACACCTAGTATTGTACACTTATTAATTTTGTCAACTTTGCGGACTAACAAGGTTGCTTTGCACAATTTGGCCTATCCATAGCTTTTCAGCACACCAAATTGATTAAAATCATTTACAAGCCTAAAGAATAATATTTTTTCAAACATCTCTTTGCTAACGTTGTGCTGAAAGCCATTTGTACTGCAAAACAATTATTTTTTGTTTGTTTTTCGCACAGAATCCAACGCTGAAGCTTTGTCCGTCGGATTTGTTACTTTCCTAACCATGATGGTAGCTTCTGTTCTCGCTTAATATAGAAAAGACAATGTAAGTTTAATAGCTTTTTGTATTATTGTTTCTAAAACTACAGATTGCATGCCTACACAACGACATGGTCTATACTGTATGGGTAATTCAGAGCAAGTCAATCTCGCTCGCGGCATTTTTCTTTCTCATTTGTTGCATTAAAGAAATTATTACATGTCTCATATATCGGACGTCCTGTGCTCCATAGGATTTAATGATACCTTGCTGATGACGTCATGGGCCACATATTCATCATTTGATTAAAAGCGAACAGGAACTATTTTCAACAAGATAACTTCAGGATTTAAAAATTACAAAATTACATGTTTTACAAAGGAAACACCTTTTTATAAACTTATAAGAAAACAACTTCATTAAACGGCATAACAGTTATTTGAAAATATCAATGCACCGTTTGATGGTGAAAATCGCTCTACTTTTTCAAAAAGTTTTCGTCTAACACAGAAATAAACGTGTGATTATCATTTTTATGTATACTGAATTGAGTGAAAACTATGTAAGAGAGCGAAAATAATGAAAAGACAGACTAAAGGTATCTATCAAGAATGATTGTTGATTGGCTACTCAAGCAGTAAATTTCAATTCTTCAATTCATTACGTTTGTCATTCGTCAAATCATTTAATATTAATCCTAAAAACCATAGTTAATTTACCTACAGACGTTTCATAGTCAATACTTTGCTGCGTAAAAAGTCAAATCGACAATTTAAACATAAAGACGAAGACTTACTCAGATGTCTTATTTTTCCTTTTACCTCTCTCTCTCTCTCTCTCTCTCTCTCTCTCTCTCTCTCTCTCTCTCTCTCTCTCTCTCTCTCTCTCTCTCTCTTCGTAGGATATCATTCTGCAGCATTGTGATTAAGGCCCTCTGTAGATAATATCAAAATATCATGGTCTTCTGAATGAAAATTTTGTTTGTCAGTTTGTCATCAATAGCGTCTAGTGATTAAAATTAACGCCAATGTTCAACTCGGAGCCGTCTGACGAGATTAACCGCACACGATATTATACATTTTCCGTCCTTACTTATTGTATCTCTCTAAGATATTCGATTTATCGGATAATAACAACGTTTCCAGATAACATTTGATATCGAAATACTACCGATTTTGTTCCTAATTCTGGACTTTTATCATAAAAATGCAAAGAGAAAGTAAACTCCAACTTCTCTGTTTTACTCGTTTGACTTTATTTACTAGTTTGTTTGCAAAAACTTTGTCTACCACTGTATCCCTCACCAACAACCTGACCATTTCTATCCCAACACAGACTATCTTAGACATAGACGTATTTATGATGACCAGAACGTTACTATGACGGTGCGCTGGATGACGTCAAACGAAATTTATGTTGGTCAATGAAAAGTTGAACTCATTTGTGAGAGACTCCGTACCCGAGTTGCATTCTGGTCAGAAATCATATAGTTTGCACACAGTTGTGTCCCAGAATATTTGACTTGATCCTATGGAAACCGTAGCTGTCTTAAGTGAAGTAAAATGATGATTTGATGTGCGTTCGTTATACGGTGATCGGCATTAGTTATATGGTGATGCACGCTTGTTATATGGTGATGCGCATTTGTTATATAGTGATGCACGCTTGTTATATGGTGATGGGCATTTGTTATACAGTGATTGGAATCTTTTATATTGTGATGTGCATTTGTTATATGGTGATGCACGCTTGTTATATGGTGATGCGCATTTGTTATATAGTGATGCACGCTTGTTATATGGTGATGCGCATTTGTTATACAGTGATTGGAATCTTTTATATTGTGATGCGCATTTGTTATATGGTGATGTACGCTTGTTATATGGTGATGCGCATTTGTTATATGGTGATGCACGCTTGTTATATGGTGATGGGCATTTGTTATACAGTGATTGGAATCTTTTATATTGTGATGTGCATTTGTTATATGGTGATGCATATTTGTTATATGGTGATGCATATTTGTTATATGGCGATGCGCATTTGTTATATAGTACTGGGCCTTTGTTATACAGTAACAGGCATTTGTTCTACTGTGATGCGCATTTTTATACGGTAATAAAGTGAATTTTAAAGGTTAATTATTGACCAAAATGATACCCATAATGCCTCGCCATGCACATGCTCAGTTTATATTACTTATAGCACGTGAGATTACCACACATCATGGCGACAACTACATGTATGGAGAATATTTTGGATGCTGTAGGTTTGGGACACCTCGTTGATAAATTTACTTCTGAGAAAATAACCCCCAACATGGTATGTAAACTATCAGCTGTAGACATGGAGACACTCGGACGCATAATAGGGCCGATATGATGGCACTACGTGTAGCTTGCACCACATTTGGAGGAAGAACGCCAGCTAAAACCTTAGGACCCAATGGTGGCGCACCATTATTTACCATTCCAAAATGTGTATTAGAGCATCTTCTTGGTGAAGGCTTTACTATTGCAGAGGTAGCGTCAATGTTGTCAGTTTCTGAGAGCACCATTTACCGCAGAATGAGGCAGTATAATCTGAGTAAAATGGATTTTTCTGATATATGTGATGATGAACTTGACGCTAACATCAGGCAGCTGACCACGGAATTCCCATATTGTGGTGAAAACATGATAAAGCAGATGTTATACGATAAGGGCTTAAAAGTCCAAAGGATGAGGCTAAGAGACAGCATCCATCGTGTTGACAATAACGGTGTCCAATCAAGGAAGAAAGGGCGCTTACAGAGGCGCGTTTATAATGTGCAAGGACCAAACCATTTGTGGCACATAGACACTAATCACAAGCTTGTAAGGTGGCATTTCATCATCTTTGGAGGAATTGATGGTTTTAGTAGATTACCTTCCATTTTATCATGTATCAATAACAACCAGGCTACTACCCTGTTGCAATTGTTTATGGCTGGTGTTGAGAATTATGGACTGCCAAGTCGAGTCAGATCGGATTTGGGATTAGAAAACAAGGCAATAGCAGAGTATATGGTCAGAAAGAGAGGCCCTAACAGAGGGAGTATGATAACTGGGAAAAGTGTTCATAACCAAAGAATTGAAAGGCTTTGGAAAGATGTGTATGATGGCATATTAAGTCTCTATTATCAGCTGTTCTACTTCATGGAAGATAATGGTATCTTAGATCCATTAAATGAATTGCACTTAGCCGCACTCCATTACGTATTTATGCCAAAGATCAACGAAAAGTTGGAAATGTGGAGAAGGGCATGGTCGCGCCACAGAATGCGCACAACGAAGTCGTCCCCTCTTCGACTGTGGATCTCAGGACAGTTACAAGATCCTGTAGGAATAGAGGTGACTAACTTTGAAACGTATGGTGTCGAAGGTGTTGTGCATGGTGATGATTCAGAACAAGAGGCCTATTCAAGACCGATCGTTGACCCCATAGGATTTCAGTTCAGTCAGCATTGTGAAGAGGCACTCTCAGCGCACATACCACCGAACTGGACATCCGACAATTATGGCATTGATGTTTTTAATACAGCAGTTGAAATAATAAGTAATCATTCTCAGGGGATATAGATTCATGTCTCCTGAAAAATTGTCATGCAATCTCGGAAAATAATTTTCTGGTTCAATGATTATAAAACATTACATTGCAATGAAGTAAAATGCATTAAAATTATCACCATATATAGGTAAGCTTTCAATTTCAGGGTTTTTACACATTTGCCAAGCAATAAAACAACTTGAACCATTGCTTTTCCGACAGAGTTTAAAGGGTGGAAACAATTGTAAAAATTGTGGTCAATGCAAAGCATGTGTCAATTTACCGGGTCCGTATTTCTGATGAAAATACTGTTTCATTTTATTCCGCCATAGTTGTTACCCTACAGGTGTTTCAGAAAATACCATAAATATTGTCACAGATGGATTTTCCTCAGCAAATTGGAAGAAGACAATGATTTCAGCACTCTTTACAAAGACAAGACCTGTTTATATGACTCCATACATTTGGGTTACAATTGAAATTATGGATGTCTTTATTTTATTTCTTCGGTAATTTTCAAAGATATGTGGCTTGCAAAAAATAATTTAGCAGGATTGAATGCACTAGGATTTTGTAAAGACCGTTTCTTTATTGTCTCCATTTTGGTGGCATGGGTAGATTCTGGAGCAATAGTGTCAGAACATGTCAGGAGTAATACTGAATAGCTATTCTCAACACATTTTGTACGTCCTCAAAAATGGTGGTGAAATGGGGTGTTCAATATTCTCTAGTTGGTGTATTACAGCAAGATGCACATAACAATGGAATAGTATGTTCTAGTGATATATCATTTAATCTATCGTAGGGCTTCGACAACTGTTTTCTTCTCAAACTATATCTATTACACAAACATTTTCATGCAGTACACATTTACAGACATATGGCTGAACATTGTCTTACGTTTAATTTTCAAGTAGTTCCGTGAAATTTCATAATTGACCACTACCCAAACAGTAGTACTTGTACGTGTGCATAGCCATCACATTTGATGTTTACACAGTCTTCAATCCCATGTTCTCAACAAATAGTACACACGTGTGTAAACTGAAAAAGTATTACTGTGATGTGAGTATAATTATATTGTTAAAAATAAAAGATTTTTTGACATCATAACTTGAACATCATGTGTCATTTTGAAACAATTACAGCCACTGTAGATTATACTCTGAAGAAATCCTTGATGCGTTGTTCTTTCTTTTCCAGTATTTTGGTCTCTACTAACTACATATTGTGCTGGCCTGCAACTGGCAAGTATTCGGCTTGTCAACTAAACTTATGCAAATCAACTAATTATGATATGTCACACTTATCAAACTTCCAGCATGACAAAATGTATGATATAACATGTCATGCTCATTTAAAGTTTCAGATCAGCAAAGTATATCAAATGAATTTTGGAAGTCTGACCAAATCAACTCACTAAGTTTTGCTCATAGCCTAACTATCGAATGTCATTAACATAAAAATGAACTCATTATGATACATCATCAACAGCCAGCATGACTTACATGACTTTCCGTATTCTGCTTCTGTATAATAACTACCGTGTCTGACCCAATCCGTTTGTCATGCTGAAATTTCGAGTATTCTTTTTGTCAACACAGCTGTATGTGGGTAGTGATCATTGTTTATTTTTACAAATAAATTCTAGTTCGGACTTGAATACAATTTTCAACTATAACAATGGAGATCATACTCATATAGGTTGTGTTGATATGCTAAATACTTGGCATTGGAGGCATCATGGGCCAGTGGCTAGGGCAGTGGACTCACGATCAAAGGATGGCGAGTTCGAGCCCTGGCATGGCTGTGGTGTTGTGTCCTTGGGCAAGGCACTTTATTCCTCATTGTTTCTCCCCACCCAGGAGTGATGGGTACCTGGTAGGACAGTGGTTGTAACATGTGTGTTTAGCTCTGCTGCGCTTATTGGCTGCACATGTGAGCTGTTGTTTGCTCCCCAGGGAGTTGAGTGGTATCACATTAGGTCCAGTGACCAGGGGTCATAATAATTGTAAAAAGCGCCTTGATCACATGTACTTGTGGATATGTGCGCTATATAAGAACCCAATATTATTATATTATTATTATTATTATTTATTAAATTACAGTTTAGCGATTCAATGCAGAAAGTGTGGGGAAACCTCAAAACAAAAGCTCTGAAAATAGCCAAAAGATACAGCTTATGGAACTTTAAACAATCGGTACCAGCAATAAGAGTAAACACGGAGGTCATTATTAGATATTTTGTTTTATTCAACTAAGAGCTCTTGGTAACACCGTAGGAATGTGTCAAGTCTTTGTTAATTTTGTGAAAATAGAAACAGGTTGATACATGGTCACAAAGTAGTCTGTTACAAATCAGATTACAGTATACAAGTGCAATTTGAAAATAATCTGCTACAACATTATTTCTTTACGAAAACTTATTAAATTCTGTTTTTTCCAATAAAAATATTACTGTCAACAACTCTGTGAAAATGTAACCTTAAATGTCCTCACTACAAAACATCGAACAGTGCTTTTTTAAGTTTTAGACCACTTACTTCTGGCCAAACATACTTACAATTACGCAAAAACAAACTCTCGCGGGTTAGATATTTCTAGCAACAAATCATCGTTGATGACACAGTCCCCACTTGTTTATGGGTACTTTAAGTACAAGTCCTCAGAGAGGATAGAGTCCTCTTCATTAATTAGGTCTGTGATAAAAATACTGCAATACCGATGGCGCTCAATGGCCAAGAATGAGTTCCATGGTGGTAAAAACATAAAACCAATGTAGGCAGCCATCCTATTACAACAGGTCATTTAATGAGTCAATTAGTAATTAATTGACAGGATGTTGTCAAACATTGTTGCATACTAACCCAACAATGACAGATTATCAACAGTACCATATTTCATACAGTTTGATGCAGTATTTACAACACTATGAGATCAATATCTGTACCAAGTTTCATCAAATTTGACGCAGTATTTGTGGATATATGACTCTAATTAGGAAAGTTCATTACATAAGCAATTACAAATTTATTAACATGACACTGATAAATGTCTTTTTCACTGTTAAAGCAATGTGAGCTTAAAATCTGTACCAAGTTTCATGAAATTTGATGCAGTATTTCTTGACATATAAGCCCAATTGCAAAACATACGTAATTGACATAATACTGCTACATGCCGTGAAACAAATTGATGTGCATATGTATGAAATAGGTCAATGTCCTTGTACAAACTTTGAATGATACTGGTAGAAATATGTCTGAGTTATGGCTCAGTACATAAAAAGTAACAAAATGGCCGCCATACAGCCATATTTAATCTGTCTAAAAAATCAACATGCATATGACATAAGTCAATGTCCATGTACTAACTTTGAATAAAATGTGTTGAGATGTGCCTGAGTTATGGCTCAGCACATTAAAAAATCATAACAAAATGGCCGCACGACAGCCATATTGGATCATATCATAAAACAAATCAATTGGCATATGTATGACATTGGTCAATGTCCTTGTACTAACTTTCAATAAAATCGGTTGAAACATGTCTGAGTTATGGCTCTGTACATGAAAAAAATCATAATAAAATGGCCGCATGGCGGCCATATTGGATTGTATCACAGAACAGATCAAGATGCATATGTATGACGTATGAAGTAATCCTTGTACCAAGTTTGAATGAAATCACTCCAGGCATCTCTAAGATATCTGCATGAACGGACGGACGCACGGACGGACAGACATGACCAAACCTATACGTCCACCCCAACGGTGTCCATGGGGACTGAAAAGCTGTTCTGATACTTCTTAAACTACACTACGACACATGCATGGTGGTCCCTTACAACACAATGAATATAGAAATAAAGGAATAAAACTACAATACTTCAGGAGACAAGATTGCTTCTGCCTAACATTTTATCGCATGCTGTTTGGCCACGACGATATATTAGATCTAGAACTGTTAATAGTTAACTTTAAGGCATAAATCTACCTCTACTACTAAAGCTCAATGTCTGGTACTCAAACAGTGTTTTCATCTTCATGCTACAAATCATGTAAAAGGGCATCTGATTCAGCAATACAAATTTCTACAGGTAACAAATCTACACATCAAAATGTTCAATCAAATACTTATCAAATACTTATCAAACATAATTTTTGTAAGAACTACTCAAATCTTGTCCTGGTTGCAAAATAATGACACAATTAAGTACAACAGACAGCAATATAGGAAAAAGGAGGCAAAAAAAGGAAAAATTGTGGAAGAAATCACAGAACGCACCCCTTCAACAATAATCATTAATGTTGAGGTTGAGGGGCACATAAAATCACCTTAAAATTCAACATCTGCATTTGGGTGCATACAATAAAGAGCTTTCTGTATGTTTGTTTATATGTGCCTACATATAAACATGGTTATGTAACTGGTTCAAACTTGCTTAACTGTGCTTATTATTTATTTCAAGAACATTTGAGGTCAAGAGCCACAAAAGTTCTTAGAGGTCTTATGTCAAATCTAGGACAAAAATGCTGTAATGAAGTTATAACCTCAGAACCACACCATTATTTGGAGAAATATGGTTATCCCTAAATTTGGCCAAAATTACTGATAACTTTGGGATCCATGGCTAATAGGGACCCAATCACCAGCTCTACCAAGAATAGACAACCACACAATGATCAGATATGACCTGAAAATGCTTCTTTGTTTCAGTATATGTTGCAATATAAGCTTTCACTTGTGTGAACACATAAAGTAAATGGGTACTAAAAAATAATGAAATTGTACTTTTTTATCACACAATACTAAACCTTGCCTTCCACTTGGCAATTCCCCCTGACATCAGGCAATTCTTGTCTGATACACTGACAATGAAATTCTTTAAAGTAACAATGCTATGATCAAATACAAATCAAATTTGAAAAAATTCCAACACCACTAAAGCAAGAGAAACACAAATAAGTGATTCTGCATCAAATTTGAAAGATACATTTTGAGAAAATCCTCAACGAAAATGTTTTGAGATATCTGCCGGTTCTTCTGCAAATTGCACACAACATAAATGCACATGGAAAGCTATGGCAGTAGCCTTTCATAACTTTTGTCAAAAGATCTGAAAATTCATGTTCCTGCTGATCACATCATGTGAACATGCATGTAATCAGAACAAAACTGACTTTTTCCCTTATGATAAGTACCGGTATTTCACTTATCTAAGCAATTATGACTATGACACATGACCTCACACATTACCAAAGAAAGCATTGGTGAATGCATAATCATACAAGTGAAATAATCTTGCACTGGATGGAAGTGGACAACTAAGAGATGGCCTAGGTAACTTCAAACAGTTGATGCAGGTATTAGCTGTTGGTACAAATGAGATTGTGAATTCAACAAACAAAATTGTTGGGTTGATGACAAATCCAAGGGCAGGTTCTTCGTCAGCCCCTGTTGTGAACTGTATAACACTTGAAAGTGACACTCGATTTCTTCTGCCACCTAGAACAATTCAAAATATTTAAGAGTAAGACATAAGCAATGACAAAGTCACCATTTGATCAACATATTAGACAACTTTGTAGGAAATCATGATTGAATCAGTCATGTCTGAGGAATTTTTTGACATGAAAAAAACAAAATGGCCAACTGGCAGACTTAATGTTTAATTGTATCATGAAACAAATTGATATGATTCTGTACATCCCACTATATTGTCCCTGCACCAAATCAGAATGTCAACATAAAATTTGAGTGTTAGCTCATGCAATCCTTATACTAACTCATAGTTGTCTCCAGTATACAATATTAGGATAATCCCATAAGCACTAATGCTCTCACCTACTTTTTTGTTTAATAATTTTTACATCTTTTTCTCAAAAGTACATGTTCGCACCACAAGTTAATTTATTGTTATTCAACTTTTCACTTCTAGTGGTTAACTTTGTCCATTGTTCACTTTTCACCTGTTCACAACATAACATGTTTTTAAATATATTTTGGAGTAGTTGTGCTTATTGATTGTTGCATGTGACTTGGGATATCTCATATAACTCATTGAAATGTCACATCCTTATATTTTATCAGACTTATCTCAGAAGGATCTGAAAACACTGGGCAAACGTGAATGTGTACTATAGATCAGTACAATAAAATTTATATGTACATCAACAGTACAGCAGTCTGTTCATCGTATCAATAATTTGATATCAGTATCTATTATGGATGCTAATATTCAAAGGTCATGCCAAAATGTCGAAATAAAAATGATTTGCGCTGTCACTCAGACCACCAATTCAAATGAACAAATGAATACATATGCAATATATAACATAAAATAAGTTTAGGCAAATTATGAGATATGGTGTAATTTAAAGGAGTTCATAAAACACACACACATTTGCATGTGAAGCCCATAAATTTTAATCAGTTCTACACCTTTCTAATACACCACATTATATGACATTGGACAAATGTGAAGTTTCTCAAGTTCTCGCTGGAAAAAGTCTGTTAATGCACACTGGACCAACAGACAAATGGTCAGACAAAAAGGCATGCACATGGTCAAAATAGCAACTTGGGGTTCCAGTGTTTGCAAGCTACCAAAATAAGGATTGTGGCATAACAGAACTGTTGCACACTAACATTCATAGCAATTCTATATAGTTAGCTTTCAGATGAATTTTGTGACTGTGTTAACCTTATCAAATGATACATCAGAAACATTACATAATTTGTACCAAACTGCTTGGCAGATGATGGATATGATGAAATTCAATATTGACAGCATAGACAGCAGAATTTAAATATGAGTACATGTCTTGAATAACTATTGTTACATATGTATAGTGTACAACTTACTTGCAACTTCCCTGAGATACTTTAAGAACAGTGAATATACTTTACTTTCAAATGTTCTTTTGTTGGAACCCTCTTCACTGAAGAGTGGGGTCAATAGTGTGACCACCTTTTTGACTGTTAAAGCACTTGAAGGGTTTGGTTGAAAAAGATGAATGAAGGTTGGAATCCCAACACAAATCTATGAAGAAGAGACATTTATTTGAAATTATTTTATGGACCTACCATTAATAACACAGGAATTGTCAATGACATATGCGAAACTGTAACATTTGGCTACAGCAACTGACATACTCACTGATAGAAAGAAATTCACAAAATATAAACTATGTTGCCATTTGAAGTACTTAGCACAGATAACCGGAAAAAGCACATTAATTATGAAAAATTAGGTTATTGTTCACAGCAAATGTTAGTGTAAAGAAGAAACGTGAAATCAAATCGTGACAATAGTGACTGTGAGCAGAATATAATCTCATTCATGTCATCAATCCACTCATCAATCAAAACTACAGGCATCAATCTGTCCTTCTGATGAGTTTCAGAAAAAATGTTAAAAATCTGTGAATTAGTCTAGCCACTTTTAACATGCAGTGATATTTTAGCCACCATCTCCTCTCCCAAACACTATTGAAATATGTGAAAACTATGAATGGTTCTATGGTGTTTGCTCAAATGAGAATGGTTGCATATCATATTCTGTTCCAAACTTTGGTATCACTCTGTATGTGAAGTAAATAATGGAGAATATAAGTACCTGATAGATTCCTAATTTGGCAAGACCATTACGCAAATTAAGAATACATGGAGATGGATCACTGCTATGGAATAACTCTTCAACAGTGCTGCTGTTCATAAACTGGGGAAGTTTTCCATTTTGTAGAATACTTAGACCTATCAACATAAATAACAATGCAATAATTACCTGAAAAAATGTATAACACATTACCAGAGAGCTGTGAGAAATTGTGTACAATTTCGGTGCAAACTCAAAACAGCTACATGCTATCAATAAATGATTTACTGTACCATATCACTAATGTATTGTGTATGTAACATGTGGCTTGAGCTTTTCAAGTAATGGGTATGAATGTTCATTTCATAAAAGAACATCACTTTGTCTTTCAGTAATGATGGGCTTTGACGATATAAGCATCTGTCTCAGTGGTTCCCATGTTGCATTAAGCACTAGGACCACTAGTACCATAATTAATAGTTATTTCTTTGATAGTTATTTCTTTTGTGATCAAAAATTTAAGAAACTTATACAACATACCTATAACTATTCCAACTGTATGGTAATCTTCCTGAAGATGAACTTTGAGCCCTTCATCAAAATAATGCTCTTTGATTGCTCTTAGGATCAAAACAAAAAACTCCTTTCTTGGGCCACCATAATCACGAGCTCGCTGTTGGGTGCAAAAATGCATATTTTACTTTACAAATACATTACAAGAAAAAGTAACAGACACCAAGTTTCAGAGAAATTGATTTTTTTACTGAAAACAGAAAAAATTGCTCAAAAAGTAAAAACATTAAAATTTGACCAGTTTGGAGAAACCTAACAGAGGTCTCAAAACTACAAGTATGAAAACTTCACCTAAACTTGAATGTCTATGGCAACCCTAAGGAGTTTCACCCTAATCTGGCCTGTGGTTCCAAAATTTAAGTATCAATTTCATTTGCAAGATTTTGCCTTTTTTGCCTCATTTGCATACTTTTTACACAAACATGCTCATTTGAACAAACTCTCATCTCTACTCCTGAATGTACCAGCATGTACACATTAAACCTGCTACACACAAGAACAAGTCATTGACAATGACATAGTCTCCCATGTAATTAGGAATTTGTCACTAGCAGTGACAAAAAATTGAAGTTGATATGATGCGCATGGAACAAGGAATGTGGGTACCAAAGCCTTGTCTGTGACTGATACCCATATTGGATTGGATTGTAAACAAGTAGTGGCATAGGGTTATGTCCTTTTAACAAGTTGGACAGAACTTTGTATGTCCTTTTACCAAGTTGGACAGAAGTAGGTATGCTATTTAATGTCAAAATTCAAATTATATGCAAGAAACTGGTCCAGGCATGTCTGAGTAATGGCTGTTGACATAAAAAAGTCAGAATGCCATATGTGAACCAAAAATATCCTCATGTTCAGTACAGAAGAGTCTGCCTATAATTAGCTATTGATACTGCTAATATCAAAACGCCTTTCTTGACTGTTAATCTTTGTATGATCGACATCTGCAACAAGTGTCATTAGATTTAGTGCAGTCATTCAGAATATAGATCTCTAATTACAAACAATATTGCCCTATTCTGCCAATCATATATATATTATACAGACAGATATTGATACATAAAGACATACATACATGCGTACATTCATAATACACACATACAGGCATACATATCTACATACAGACAGGCACACATACTTACAGACAGACATACATACATACATACATACATACATACATACAGACAGACAGACATACCAACCTTCCCCGTACGAAAGTTACAAGGTTGCTCCAACAAACTGCAACATAGTGTAGACTTTGTGACATCCTTGATAAACCTGCCTGATACTGACTTAGAAGTTGCCCATCTTTGTAACAACCCTCACATGATATCAACAAGAATCTGGCTACCTTGTACAATCCTTGTACCAAGTCCATCTTGCTTGTATGATATTCAGGCAGGGCGTATAGAGATTACATAAGGATGTGTGACCCTTGTAGTATAAAGTCCATAATATAAGATTACCAGTGAGCTGGCAAAATGTTAGATCATGACAACATTGATACAGAGATATTTCAGTTGGAAAACAATTGTTTGTAGTTTTTTCCTAATTTCTTGAAATATTCTGTCTTTTGTAACAAACACAATTACATTTTAAGCAAAAAAAAATACTTATTACGAAGTAACTGTTCACTTTTCATCCAGTGATATTCATGAACCTATAGTTGCAGCAAATTATTTTTATCAAAAAATGTATTTTTTTCAGAAACATAAAATTGACTGTCATGCTACAGAAATATTTTGAGATCTTTTTGTTATATTTTGAACAGGGGTATTTTAATACTGAACCATATTTTAAGGCATTTAAGGTAGCTAAATACCTTTTAGCCACTTTCAGATTTTTATTTTTTTCTCAATTGAACACGTCCCAAACCCCAATAAAGTATACATTTTCTGAAAGCCCTGATATAGAGCTATCCGGCCAAGCACAGTACACGGTCATTATTTGCATAAGAGTCACGTGACAAGCGTTTTGATGAACCTTCCAAAAACCGGTTTTTCCCGCCTTATGCGAACACGCTGCAAGATTTCCGGTTGGAATTTCTTCATTGACAAGCCTTGACAATATCCTTCAAAACTGTGTCTGCGATTTTTTCCCGGAGGCTCCATTCAAATTATATGGCGTGATAATTAAAATTCCTTGAAAATCACCTTCATCTAACACCTTTAAGAGCGCATTAAAAAAAAAACAAAGGCATATGAAGAAAATCCCAGACAAGGTATGTAGCTACCTTAAACTCCATTCAGATTATAAATGTATTAGTAGGTGTATTAATAGCCACCTACAAAACAGATTCATTAGTTTTACAAAACTTGGCTGGCCTAGTCCCTTTCACCTGTATTTGGAAATTTAATTCTAAGCCAGGGGCTCATCTGCACCTGTTTACATAAACATACACTTTTCCCTTATACCACTGACGGGAATAACAAATGTGTTTCAACCACAGCAAAGTTTACATTTTACAGCTACATTCATCAATGTTACACTTGTCACAGTAATTTGAAGATACTTGAAGAAAAACACCACACCTGACCAAAGCAACTTCTACAACATGAGACCTGCAGACTGCCATTATTGTTTACATCAAATTCAAGACTAAATGTCCAGTGGCCCGATGATGTCATACATCATATGAATGTTTCTTACTGATTGGCCCGAATGAAACATGTGATATGCCCATTATCTCTGGTGCCAAATCAACTACATGAACAAAACAACTACAATCAACCCGATCAATCTGGATGACATCAGCAATCGTATGAATGTTTCTTACTGATTGGTCCAAATGAAACACGTGATGCGCTCAGTTATCTTTGGTGGCAAATCAAATATATGAACTGAACAAAGTTACCGTTGAACTATACTACATCAGAGCTTCTAGGCTCTGCTGCGTTAAATACTACTTCATTGTTATAATTTGAGAATATTTTCTCATTGACTGATATTTATTTGGCTTCGAACAAGTTTGCTCTCGTGTATTGGTGAATTGAAGAAACATGGAGTATTCAGACTGTTTCTTTCATCATTGTCACTGAGGACAAATGTATAAAGGTCGGGGAAAAGTACCAGTACAGCATCGCATGGAAGTTTGGTGGTAATTTAAACAGCGTTATTTTCGCGCCATAGCAAAGAAATTAGGTAAGTGTTGTCTTCTGCAATTTCCCTTTATAGAGATAGCTTTAAGGTTGCAGTATTGGCTGGGTTTCAATGGAGAACTGTTTACACATTTAATCAAATGAAACAACAATTGACCCCATCAGTGTCTCTATAATCATATTCTGTGCCCAGTATTTCCGAAAAACGTCAGGTTGGCAGTGCAAGAGCAGTGCAGTCTTGTGTTAAATACATTACACTCGATAATGAACGGGAATAAAATCCCATGTACATTTTCACCTATTGACAGTGGTTATAGGGCTTCAGTAACATCAGATCATTGTGAAGGTCAGCTTACAATTCTCCACATTTCAAGCATGATCATTTCATTCATATTTTCTGAATGTTGCGTTAAGTAGTATGGTTGAGAATTCATACTGTGTGTCTTCCAAAATTTCATTATGCAGAAAACTTTCTGCACGTCATGAGTGAATTATGTATTTCTCAACGTAATTTATTGTACTTTGTGAGCTGAGGAATATTATCTCCTTCCAAATCTGAGAACGCATATCCACCCGGTATTATGTAACAGTCATCTACAAACTTAACCTTGCATTTATGACTGCTCGTCTATGGTTGTGAAGTGAAATGACTGTCAGCTTACTACTGTTAACTTCAAAGAAAAAAGATTTCTATTTGTCATTTTTGTTAACTTGTGAAAAATGCTCTGTCTTTATTTTTTAATAAAAAGACCAATTGAGCCATGATGAATTTTGAAAATAAATAATCTTGGTAGTAATTAAAAATCTTTCACACTGTGTATATTATTGCAACACTATGAAGACCTAGAGGGAAGGTTGGTTTAAATATGCGTGGCTGTTTGTGAAAACCTGACCCAAAAAATTGTGCTCATTTAATTACCATGGGGACACCTAGTTGTATTGTAAATTCTTTCCACTGCAAAAAATTTTAGGACTCTGACACTTGAAGACTGTTTTTTTTAAATTATCAAGGTTTTATGTTTCATGCATGATTTCAATTTTTTTCAGGAGACAGGAAAACTCTGAATGAGGCAACCTCAAACAGCAATGAATCAATGTCACACATGGGCAGAGGTCGAAGGTCACCAAAACCAGACCAGTAATACACCAATCAAGGAATCACACTGAATCATGAAGCCCAAGAAACAGTGCAAATCACCACATCGCAAACGCCTTTGAAAGAAATACTGCAGCCACCACTAAGGATAGGCTGTGGCAGAATTCTGGATAACATGGTTTAATACCGGTATCCGGTAGAAGTTGAAATAACAGGATCGATAAATGGTATGTTTATTGCAACTTTTAATTTATGTTCATCAATAACAGCTGCTTTATTGATCAAACAAAATTTTGTATCAATCAGGGTCATTGTACATGTAGATCTAGACAAGGGGACCAATTTTGTTGGGTTCTCATGCAATGTATGAATATTAATAGGGCCTGGCATAGTAAGTTCAACTATTTTCAAATTTTAAACAAACAGTGGCTGTAGTCAAGATGAAAAAGCAGAGGTTGTTCCTTGTACTCATGCACTGGACAAAGGTTTTGTTACTCAACATTTACGTTCCAAATTTCTGTCGTTTCAGCTTTCATCCACAAAAAATATCAAACTGACAGACTCAGTGTACCAAATTTCAACGATGTCATCAACCATTAATGTACTCAAGCAAGACAATGCAGAAAGAGAAAAACTGATAAATTGGTGAGCCATAATTCCACTGAGGAAAAATTTCAGTAATTTGTAGATCTATGGGACTTTTGACGCTACTGTACCGTGTGCTTTATTTCAGTCAATTTGACTTCAATCATGACAAGCTACATCACTGGCATAAATGTGTGCTTTGCATAATTCACTGTTTATGTCTACAATTTTGTGCTGTCATTATAACTTCTAGCTTACTTAGACTTTAATGAGTTGCTTTGTAATGATAGGTTTTTTAACTAACGAGAAAAGCACTGTTTTTATGCTTTGTATTCATTTTTTTATTTGCAAAGGTAAGTAACATTACGAGTTATACTGCCACAAATATTTGATATTGCAGTTGCATAGTTTACATGAAGAAATATTTTTGTAGCTGACAACGACATGATAGTAAGATATTAAGAATCTGATCCAAACACCAACCTAATATAATTACTTCAGCCTAATGTTGAGAACTGAATGACATTGATAGTCAGAATTCTGAGTTTAATTTCTAAAATTAATATAATTATGAAATAGAGGCATCTCAAATTTTACCAGGAACATAGAAACAAGTGCATGCAACAAATACCTAAATGATAGAAATTTTTATGATGAAGAAGGCTACATAATTTTTATAGATTGGGCGTTTTACATTCACAAAATGTAATTGCTGTTACCAGACTCGTGTTTCAAAAATGAGACAAGTATGATTAATTTTTACATTTCCATGATGTAATCAATATAAACCTATCCTTCACTTTATGATGTACTGCATTCATACATATATATTTATCATGTGTAAAAGGAAAATATGTCAGGTTTTTTCATGTATTGACAAGTTGGTCCTGAATATCCTTCACTTTTGAGCATATAAGGCTCGACAATTGACAAAAGTTATTTCAAGTTTCAATATGAGCTTTGTCTCTCATTTTTGTAGTGTTATTCACTTACACTGCTATTCCTTTTCATTTTAGCAATAAATAAGTTCTTTCATCCTACATTAGGTCTTATCTGGTTCATGATTAAGAACCTGTACTTGACTGTTGTGGAATGTATGAGTGACACTGTCCCTAAGTGGTAAGACTTTTCAAACATACTTATGTATACACCTGTGCAGTATTAATGTGCAAGTATAACCATCACTACAGTTTGGTGAAGGAAAGAAGATGAGGATGCACTTGTGATGGTTCAATATACTGCTAAAATGCCTGCAGGAATATTGGTATTATCCCCAAATTAATGGAAAGGGTGGGGGGGAAGGAGGATATGTAAAACTGTTATGTAACATTATCCAATCTCTGTACAAAGATTGCCATAAGCGATAAGGGGAGTCCCCAAGGTTCAGACAAGGTAAAGTCTACAAGCTTCTGACAAAGTTGGCACCAGTTCTAGCCATTCCCATGTCAACAATGAAAACCAACCTTGAATACCATTCTAGTAACCTCCTGGTAACAAAGTTGTAAGACAAATAATGTTGCAAAGTTGCACCATTATCTTGTCACAACCTGGTAGCTTTCGTACGGGTCCCTACAGACCGACCGAACAACATGATACGTACATGCCTACATAGATACTTGCCTACATACATGTACATACAGTCAGACACACCACTGTGTGAGCGCTCACTTCGAGATATTTACATTTAAGTGAGCTATCTAAAACATTATTGAAATCCGGTCACGACATGTGACATGCGACTTCAAAACTGCGACCTGCGTCCTGCGTAGGGTTAGTGTTAGAGGTTAGGGGTTAGGGTTAGGGTTAGGGTCTGAGGGTTAGGGTTAGGTTTAGGGTTTAAGTTAGGGTTACGGAGGTCGCACCCCCAACCAGAAGACAAGTTTTGTATTGAGCCTTGCCTCTCCCCAACGCTGCCGGCCAGAGCAGCAGGACGTTGGGCCGCCAAGAGCGACGCATCTCTGCGGCTGAGAGCCCACTGCAACCATACCCTGAAGTTGGACCCCCGACAAGAAGACAGGTTTTTTTTAGCCTTGCCTCTCCCTAACCCTGCCGGCCAGGGCAACGTGTAGCTAGGGTTAGGTTGCAGATCACAGATTGAAGACTCAGGCCGGGGACGTAGGTCGCATGTCGTGACCGGTACGTGCGTCCCCGGCCTGCGTCTTTAAACTGTGATCTGCGACCTAACCCGGTACCCTAGCTACACGTTTCCCTGACCGGCGGCATGGGGAGAGGCAAGGCTCAAAACTTGTCTTCTGGTTGGGGGTGCGACTTCCCTAAACCTAACGCTACCATAACCCTAACCCCTAACCCTAACCCTAACACTAACCCTATGCAGGTCGCAGTTTGACAAACACGCAGGACGCAGGTCGCAGTTTTGAAGTCGCAGGTTGCATGTGGCATGTCGTGACCGGATTTTCATACATTATAGTCCAAACCAGGGACTATGTGCCATTGAGGCATGTGACTACCGGTACTTCCCCTCCTGACATCAGGAAAATGGTCACATACCCTGGGGCACATAGTCTCATGTTTGGATATAGGATGTCAGTTAGGCCCTTTAAATAAAATTCTTTGTTTGCTGTCCACATGCTGGTAGGTTTTAAAAGAAAATTAAGAAAACAAACACAATATTAATCCTATACAAATAATAATATTATTTTTCCAAAAGAAATCAACTAATAATTGACCTTATGTTAATACACTTTTGTTTTTGTGTCATTTTTTCCCTTGCTGGCAAAATCCAAGGAAGGCAAACAAAGAATTTTCGTTAAATGCCCTTATGCACTAAAATGAAGCACAGCATGTTCTCACCTCCTGATAAAACTGAACCTCAAGGGTTGTACGCAAGTCTTCAATAGAACTTAATTCTTCGAATGCAGTTTCCATAAGTTTTCTCCTGTCCACCATGATAAAGTTGGTTTCACCCTTATCTGTCTGACTTTCAGATTCCACTTCTAAAGCTCTGCCGGTCACCATAACTCTCTGAAAATATCTTAATACTTCTATTGGGTTTGAAATACTGTGTTCATGACAGTACTTGATGGTTTGGTTGACAATTGTGTCAACTGTTTCTTCATCATCAGATGTGGGCTGTTAAAGATGAATTAATAAAACGTTACCATTAATTTGTGAATCTACATAATTTATACATAAGACATTGCATGTACAATATAATTGTCCATCAATAATAATTGAATTGCATATATCTATGTAGCTCATAAATGTCAACATCTTACATCAAAGTTTGAGCCAATGTGCAATATTTATTTATTTTTATCCAAAGAAAGCATCAACAAAAAATCCTGCACAAACCTAGGATTTGTAAAGACTGGCAGCATGAAACACTGAAAGATATGATTGGTATTTCAGCATACTGCGGCAGTTTGATGGACACATTAGTATTTTTGAAACAAGAAAAAAAGATTGCAAAAGTCATAAATTAGGTATTTAAAGTAAGACAGGACTCACAAAACTATTTCCCTTCATGAAACTTTATACAGTGCATGTTTAATAGTATACTGGCTGTGTGCAGTTTGATAAACTTTGCTGGAGCATAATAAAATCAGAAAGTAATCATGACTGCAATGCCCATGAACATAATAAAAACATGACACAAGAGACTGAAATAGTGGAACTTGGATAAAACAATCAATAGATGTCTCTGAAAATTTAGAGATTAAACTCATCAATGAAGTGCTTTCCTGCAGAAACAGATTACCAGGCCTGATCTAAAATTTATTAGCATATAGTAAAGGCATTTTATTTTAGTGTATTACAAAATTTTGATTTCCAGCAAAAATACTAGCTTCCAGTACCTAATCCACTCACTGTTGAATAGTAAATAGATTACATCCACATTGCAGAACAAAAGTCTGACTGATTCATGATTTTTCACGGCCACATTGAAATAAACAGAGGACAATCACCAAAAATCAGTAATGTGCGAATAGTTATGAGATTTGCTTGTATGGAAAAGGAAAAGTAGAAGCTTAGTTGACTTTAAATCAATGAATCTATTTTATAACAGCGAGATGTTGCATTATCATGACTGTGATCAAATGAAGTCGGTTTACTACCATTGCTATCCCCCCCCCCCAATGAAAACCTACTTCAAGTACACAGGTCGTTGTGTTCACATACACCCCACCTCACAGTATATAATTGACTTCATTTGATAGTCCAGCGTTTCCGTTACAATTTCAAAACTTGCGTATGATTTTACGCAACTTGGTTTTTATTTGCGTAAAATGTATCAACAGCGCCTACGGTGTCGGTGGGAATCGGTATATGTCATGAAGTGAGTTGGGCAGTCTTTTCTGTCGAACTTGGGTTTCCTTTAATGCGCATGCTCTATTAACAAAAAACAATAACCTGGGGGGATTCAAGGTATAGTAGCTGTACGCTTGCATTGCCGTGATGCATGTCTCGTATATGATCGTTGAGCAGCCTAATGACTTCATGTTCAAAGAAAATACTTTCTGACAATGAAATTAGTGTTTTCAAAGGGCCAACAAAAAGCAGATACCGATCAAAGTCCAGCGGGACCTCTCAAGATGCAACCCTACAGAGTCACCCGTAAACACTTTCCAAATAACATGCGACGTAATGACCATTAACTGTATTGTGTTACCAACAACGTAGACTCGATGGATTCTTGAATTCTTTGCAACTGTAGCGTCATTGTCTGTACATATAACGTAACTGATTGACATGATGCTTTGTGGTGATGAAATACAATGTTTCATAAAGAGTTGTGGTCCGCTAAAGTCTAAAATGTTGCAATATCATCAATATCATGATAAATGTCACTTGCAAGCAGGTGTATATGTTCTATTTTGCATTGAATCACGTTCAGGCAATGCATCCAGTACAGGCCAAGCGGCATTTCTCAATGCGTATTAGTTTACGCAGTCATGATTTTTTGCGTATTTTAGAACAATTTTGCGTAAAATACGCAGGATTTTGCGTTAACGGAAACGCTGATAGTCATGATAGAATTACACGTATTACAGTGGAATTTGATCGAGTGTCCGTTTTGCCTTGCAGAGCTCGACAAGTCTACATGTTCCTTATCATTAGAAAAGTAAACATTTGCAACAAATTCAGTCTTCGTCTTTGGTTGGTGTTAGATTACAGCGCGCGGCAAACGTTTCCCATACACTGTCTCGTCACGATCACTGCAGTCGTTTCAGCATGTCACTCACAACAAGCTTAACACTGCACTATGCACATTACCAGTTTTCTTTTAGGTGTTTACTTTTGAATTGGGAAGAAAATTATGAAGAAACAAGTAAATTCTTTGAAAAAATATGTTCTTCTCCTCTCGATGTCAGCAATCACGACAACAGTTCCTTCAGCATGCAGTCTGTAGCATTGCCAGTGCAGTCTACTCTATCAACAAGTTTGACACGATACAACACTGAATATTGTCAAGCAGAAAATGCTAAACACTCCTGCATGAAACTTTAATCCCGCTTTCTCTTTTGTCTCAGCTAAATGAAATTTTCTCAATTGACACTTCTCTGAGCTACAAAATAGACTTGAAGAAAAGTGTTGATTTTGCACATGCAAGTGCAATTCAATCAACACGGTACATTTTGCGCCATTGAATAACACACCCAGTGTTTCTGAAATAATTCACTGTATTTTGGCACTTAATTTCCCGGACGACATCATACACGCCCAGCGTCAGTCCGGTTGATGTTGAGGATTGTTCGAGAAAAATATGCCAATGAGTTTTATCTGAGTTGTATTTCCCAAATCAAAGTACACAAAATTAGCTGAAAGAAAACTTTGATGATGTACTACAGCTATAGTGTGGCGTCAAGCTTGTTGTGCATGAGTGGCATCCTGAAACGACTGCCATGATTGTAGACTAGACAGTGTATGGGAAACGTTCGCCGCGCGCGCTGTATAATCTAAGGGATGGACCATTAGATCTTGGGGGGGGTGGTCACAATGAAATTGTGAAATTTTTCTTTTTCCAATTGTAAATTTCTAAAAAATTTTTTTTCCAATTGAGAAAAGCTGTGCAAATTTTTTTTTTTTCTGAGTAAATTTTCAGATTTACAATTTTTTTAGATCGACGCTGTCTGATGATACAATGTACATCCATATCACTAGCGCAAATAAGATTGTGTGCTGTAACCCCAACATACATAGCCTAGTGATTTATATTGCTGATAGATTTCGCGAAATGTTGCAGATCATCTTGCGCACTGAATGTCCAACAATACTGACTAATACTGGAACAGAAGGAATGAAGAAGTGGTGGAATCAGAGACTGATTTTTGCACAACCAATGACAGTACATGTGTCACTCCTGGTTCTGTAAACAATTCTGAACAGATGATTCATATCAATGAGACAAATCAGAAAAAAAGACAATGTTGGCAATGAGTTTCCTTCCCTGTATGATGACAGTGTTCTCCGTAGGGTTTTTACAAGAGGGCAAAGATGTGGTGCGACAAGCAGCTGTGCAAGACGTCGCGGGGGGAGGTCAGGAGGGGGTGTCCCCCTCCTGCCGTTGGAGCTTTTGAAAAATAGAGATTAAAATGGTGTTATTTGGTGGCACTTGGGGGATATTTTTTTCAGATTACACATCTTCCTCTGAAACATGGTCTTCTTGCTCCTCAGTAGCTTCCTATAGTTTTGAAAGTTGACTATTTTGGTTTCCTGGCTTCCCTTTCTACTGCGTGGTGAAATGCCTACATTCACCCCACCAAACATCATGCATATCTCATGATTTACAATTGATTTTGACAAGCTGAGAAGCTGTTTGCAAAATATAGTGAAATTTGAATATTTGTGTTTTTAGGGCAAATTTTGCCCTTTTTTGATCAAAACATCTATTTCTCTGTAGCAGCATGTCCAAATTGATTGGATGTGTATAGATGTGGTGAAATTTCAATATTTGTCTTTTTAGGGCAATTTATGCCATTTATGGTCAAAAAATAAGTGTTCTCTGAAAGGGCTTGTCAAATTTCTTTACAATTTGCTACATTAGTCCTTTAAGATTTGTTATGCTTTTTTTTTGGGTGGATAAATTCTTCAGATAATTGTCATTCAGCATTTGCTACACACAAACGATTAGTCATACAGAATTATCCAGTATTTGCTACAGAGAACCCATCTTCTGATGTTGATATATATAGGTCAACAAATTCCATTCATTCTACGTAGTGTATGGTTGAATGTTAAAAATGTGTTGCTGTTGAATTTAAGGCTGTCTTTTAGAAAAAAACTGAAAATGCCTTTTTAAAAAAAAATAATACATCATGACTTGATATGTTGTTAATCATTATTGACGTGTTTCTACTTGTTCACCCGTTCATGCATTCACCATTGCAATAAAATGCCGCGAAAAAATGAAGCTGATGTGGCCTGCATCTGTTCACCTTGATCTTAAAAGGCAAATATAACTTTCTGTCTTGACAACCTTACCATAGTTTCAATGTTTGACCTAGTGTACCTGCTTGGTTTGTACGCAGGAAACAAGTAGAAAACAGGCTCTATAATTTTATAATTTTCAAGTGGTCAAAATACAAAAGTCCTGAAAAGATAATAAGGGATACAGTCACTCTAAATATATACAATAATATTTAAAATGTGCGTGGAGGGTGTACTAAAAATACAGAAAGCTGCTTCCTGTCAGAAAAATATAAAAAAAATTCAAAATTTTGAAGACTTTTGCAGATTTTTTTTTACGCATTTGTCTTCTTATTTATTTTTTTATTTATTTTGCAAACTAGTTTGAAGATTTTTTTTTTCCTAACTTTCTGCTCTGAAAATTTTTCTTTTCTGTTTTTGACCACCCCCTCCCAAGATATAATGGTCCGTCCCTAACATCAAAGACTCATTTTGTTGCAAATGTATCAATTTGTTGTATCTGTACGAATTGTGAGCTACTTACGTCACCAACTTCACTTTCAGTCAGATCGACGGTTCCTTCAATACTACCGGGTTCTATCACGTTTGGTTCATCTTCGCGCGTTTCAGCGACGGTTTGCTCTCGTGTACCGCTAGCATGTCCAGCTTCCGGTACTTCTTGTACATCTCCTGGCAGTGCAAGTGGTGCTGGCGGGAGCTCATCCTCGGAATCAGAACTTCCGAGCATAGTACAGGTCTCAACATGTTTACGAAGGTCGTGCAAAGGGAACTCTGAGCTACACCCTCTGCAGGTTTCCTTTAAGGTACTTGAAGTAGCGGCACTATCAACATCGATAGCTTTGGTGCTCAAGTTTTTCTGGATCGGTCTTACGTATACTTTTGCTTGCGCGCCAAGATGCCCTTTCAACTCCGGCACGCTCCAGCGGCACTTCAACTCGTGCAACTCCCGGCAGTTCAAGATGCAATGTAATATTTCGAAGCCCCCGCAGTCCCTCAACTGCGGATAAGCAGACACGATTTTGTCCATCACCTCCTGTTCCTCATCATTCTCATAAAAAATTACTTTCTTCTCGCCCAGTCCAGCTTTGAACAGTACCTGCCGCTCCAAACTCGTTGGTATTGTCTTCGCTAGTCTGTCAGACAAGCACATGACTCGCAGAGTCCACGTTCTTGCTCTCTTTGCTCTAGCCCGGCTGCCTCGCCCTCGCCCCTTCCACCTATCACCACCCTGTCTGTTTGCCGGGCTAAACAACATGTTAGCCTCTCTTCTGACTCTTGCTGCTGCACTTTCAGAAGAACCCGACGTAGAAGCCATATTATATTCATCACACATTTCACGGAGACTGAAGAGATCTCCGAACCTGGTCACACCGAATCGTCTGAGTTGATCATCGGACATTCTGTCGACCATTCGTGGGGTGATGCCATTTTCGTTGAAAACAGACCACAAGGTCGACAGACCTAGTCTTGTCAGAATGTTCTCCATATTTTAAGTGTAAGAAGCTGTGTGCATGGCAGGCAGCAGGGCAAAGGAAGGCTCAACAGGGTGCACGCATTTGCTCCCCATGAACAGTGAAGGCATTATGCGCATGCTCAATCTGTTGGCCCATGCCTACAGGAAAATTCATATTATGCCTACAGGCGTTTATTTAGAGACCAACTCTTTTTTATCAATAAACTCACAAAGTGTAATAAGACCACTTATTCTTGATTTCATTACATCGTATCACATGTATAGTTAACGTTTAAAAACTAAATTCAAGATGTTAGACTTCTCATTAAAATACAAACACTTATTGCATCCGATTAATAGGGTTGTATGGTCCTCATCACTTCATGGAGAGTCCACATCACTATATAATAAATCACCATTACAACATAAGAAATCCACATCACCATATAACAAATGCGCATCACCGCATAACAAATATGCATCAAGATATAACAAACGCACATCACCATACAAAAAATCAGCATCACTATATGACAAATGCCATCACCATATAACAAACAAGCATCACCATATTACAAACGCACAGCACCATATAACAAATGTGCATCACCATATAACAAACGAGCATCACCATATAACAAACGCACAGCACCATATAACAAACGTGCATCACCATATAACAAACGCACAGCACCATATAACAAACGTGCATCACCATATAACAAACGGGCATCACCATATAACAAACGCACAGCACCATATAACAAACGTGCATCACTATATAACACGTGCATCACTATATAACAAACGCACAGCACCATATATCAAACGTGCATCACTATATAACACATGCACATCACCATACAACAAACGTGCATCACTATATGACTGACGCACAGCACCATATAACAAACGTGCATCACTATATAACACGTGCATCACTATATAACAAAGAAGCATCACCATATAACAAACGCACAGCACCATATAACAAACGTGCATCACTATATAACACATGCACATCACCATACAACAAACGTGCATCACTATATGACAAATGCACAGCACCATATAACAAATGTGCATCACCATATAAGGGACTGGTCAGTTTCTTCAGCCTGGGGGGGGCGGTGGATTCATGGGGGGGTCACCCTGTTTTTGACTTTGGTGATAGGGGGGGGGGGGTCACCATGTTTTTGAAATACCCAATAGGGGGGTCAGTGTGTTTTGAATTTTGACACAGGCTCATCGTTGCCGAAAATGCTAGTGTCAGCCACAAATTTCTTCATTCAGTTGTATTTTTCGGCGCGCCCTTCGGGCGCGTAACTTTAATGATAAGTCATATTTTACAGCATGCCCAACTTTAACATATCAAACATACATACATCAGAGATATTTGTATGTTCAATTTTTTTCAGCGTGCTCTTCAAGCTAATTACTTTAATATATCAGACATTTTTCAGCATGCCCTTCAGGTGCATGATTTTAATATACAAGGCATATATATCAGAGATATCAGGATGTTTCATATTTTTCGGCGCGCCCTTCGGGCGCCATATTTTAATAAATCAGAGATATCTTGATGTTTGCAAAGTGAAAGTGTACATTATGAAATCTGCATTTCATATGAAAAGGAGGACAAATTCCTGATACTTTTCTGTTCTCTCTATGAGAATTCAGTATGAGAAAGCAACATGCACAAATATTTCACAATATACATTTGATACAGTGACTTATTTTATGGATAGAAAAATGACAAGATATCTTTCCTTCTCATTGATGCAATTATTTTCCTTTGTGTCACAGGTTTTCTGTAGAAAGATGCTTTTTTATGAACAAAATGACAGTTAAAAAAGGCAGTTTTTGTCATTATTAGCTGTGCTTTTATGGTTTCAATGTTACAAGAAAAGGTCCTCTCAGACACTGTACACATCAGATTTGGCTAAAAAAAGCTCTCTATGGCTCCTCAGGAGATTTAATTGGATGGTTGGCAAGTCTTAACACCCATCAAAGTTTTTGATTCACTGCTTTTTCCTCTTTGATATTAATGATTGACATCCATTTCTGTACAACAGTTCAGGACATCTGGTTAAGCATAGAAAGTGTGAAATACATTCACAGCTCATTCACAATACAGCTCATTCAAAATATACTGTATTCAAACTTTAAGATTGACACTTTGAAATTACTATCTTACAACTGACATGTTAACAATTTCATTAAAAAACATATAATGACTATTTACAATATAAATATATATGTAAAATGTAAAATATAATATATATGTATTTATCACATGAACTGGCCCGAATTCCCACCTGTGTGACGTAGAACAGGACGGATAAGAAATCCGAATTACCCTGTTGTACGTCATCAACCGGAACTTTTTTCTTGCATGGTACCCTTCATGCGGGTCGCGACGTGAACATAGACCGATTTGTCGTGATCGATGCCATGTGTCATGCTCTCAAGACACTTTTTCAAAAAAGGTGACCCGATAAATTCACACATGGAAACATAGAAGGCATGTCCAGCGAAATTTCGAGTCGCTAAAACTATAACTGTTCCCGAGAATCGAATGGGGATACCGCCGATCCAGTCGAGTCGCCTCGTAAGGCTCAATGTGGACGTCGTACCTGGCGATCCCGGTTGGCGATAAACCTAAAATCTTCACCTCAACGGAAGTTCAACTGAATAAAGGAGTACAGTATAATCTTCGGGAAAGCGACATACAGGCACAAGCATAAAGTCATTCGACTAACAACGATAAATTCACTTCATCATACAACAAATTCCGTAAATTCTTGCTCGGAATCAAACCTGTAGCGGCGTAAGGTTGTAGCGCTATAGCGAAGACATCAACTGTTGAGCTGTAGGCTATAAGCTTATGCATTGCAGCGCTGTTGAATCCGATGTACTTCGAAAGTTGACTCAGACAACACTCAAAACAGAGTTTCCGTCAAGTAAAATTAGGATGTATCTACGGGTGAGATATATGTCACTGCAAACATCAAAACATTGACGACCGAGATCGGGATTAACGAGTTGACACCGGCATGGCAGAGACCGGTGACGGCAGCGTTGTGGGCGTAAACATGCAATTAGGTACACTCTGTGTGTCATCGAACGGAATCTTTCGCGCTCGCCACGGTCGTAAACTTGTGTGATATTTTGAAAAGCCACGGAATCTCTGAGAATGATAATTACTGTTTCGATCGTGTCGTTGCATTTACTTCATAAATCTATTTGTAAATATTCTGAATAACTCTGAATACTGTGGCTATCCGTCGCTAGCACGATGAAAGTTATGTCGACCGTACCGATGGCCGACTTGCCTTGGAATCGGTACAGCGCGAGACAATGATTGACAGGTTCACGTGACCGAATCCGTATGTCTGGTTGGTGGAGATACTATTTCATGAAGCAAATTTCAGCTTGATGGGATTTATGAATGAAAGTATCTCCTGGGTGACGGGCCGCTTTACTCTTTAAATGAAAGTAATCCGCGTAAGTAAAACACAAATCGCGACGAAATTCATGCAATTTGTTACGATAATTTTGATCCATCTACGTCAAAAGAAAAATAAGAAGACTGTTCATGTGATAAATATATAATCCCATGGTATTTTTCTCTGTTTGACGTCATCGTATACTCGTGTTTTTCGCGGAGCCGCATCGTATACGAGTGTTTTTCGCGGAGCCTCACAACTTCTCGCCTTCGGCTCGAAGTTGTACGGCTCCGCGAAAAACACTCGTATACGATGACGTCAAACAGGGAAAAATACCATGGGATTATATATATATATATATATATATATATATATATATATATATATATATATATATATATATATATATATATATGTGTGTGTGTGTGTGTCCACCTTTTGTTTTACCTATGTCGCGCGCCGGGGGGGTCACCCTGTTTTCAAAATTTGGAATAGGGGGGGGGTCAGCCACTTTTTGACGTCGGCAAAAAATAATCCACCGCCCCCCCCCCCAGGCTGAAGAAACTGACCAGTCCCTAACACATGCACATTACCATACAACAAATCAGCATCACCATATAACAAACGTGCATCACTATATAACAAACGCACAGCACCATATAACAAATCAGCATCACCATATAACAAACGTGCATCACTATATAACAAACACACAGCACCATATAACAAATGTGCATCACCATAAAACATATGCACATCACCATACAACAAATGAGCATCACCATATAACAAATGTGCATCACTATATAACAAATGTGCATCACCATATAACAAATGTGCATCACCATATAACAAATGTGCATCACCATACAACAAATGAGCATCACCATATAACAAATGTGCATCACCATATAACAAATGTGCATCACCATATAACAAATGTGCATCACCATATAACAAATGCACATCACTATATAACAAATGAGCATCACCATATAACAAATGTGCATCACTATATAACAAATGTGCATCACCATATAACAAATGTGCATCACAATATAACAAATGTGCATCACCATACAACAAATGAGCATCACCATATAACAAATGTGCATCACCATATAACAAATGTGCATCACTATATAACAAATGTGCATCACCATATAACACATGCACATCACTATACAACAAATGAGCATCACCATATAACAAATGTGCATCACTATATAAAAATTGCTCATCACCATATAACAAATGTGCATCACTATATAACAAATGCTCATCACCATATAACAAATACCCATCACTGTATAACAACTGCGCATCACATAATCAATTTGCTTTACTTAAGACAGCTACGGCTTTCCATATTTGACTTGATCCGTATGCTCTCTGATTTTCGTCATGTTATAGATAATTCTGTAGTCCGGTGAAAGAAAATGGTTAAGATCGGTTGAATGGTATCAGTGAGGAATGTGTTGATAAAAGATTACAACAATCACTTGATAACCATTGTTCAATTGAATCGGAAGCAAATGAACTTCCAATGGCTTTTCTTGATCCATAATGGTAGCAATAAAACTAACTCTTGACTTATTATTTAACTGTATTCTCTTCTTGTGTACTTGCCATGTGATCGCCAGTTTGTACTTAAGTGTCTCAGTGCGTTCAACACATGCCTCATCGATTTAATAAGAAATATTTATGAAGTAAAACAGTGATTTGAGGCCAAGATGACAGGATGCGTTGGAAAAAAAATAGCGACATGTATCATCATTACAACTTAAACAATACAATAAAAAAAAATGGCATTGGAGCAACGTAATGATCACCTAGGCTTGTGGGGTGTAAATATCATTGTATAAAAAACTTTCAACAGATGCAGGTGATAAGCGTGGAAAGCATTATTGATCAAAGGCAGCCTTTCATGAAGTCAGTGTTTGTGTAGTAGGTTGAAAACTATCAAACAGTACCGAGACACTTTACGCTGTCATAAAACAATGTGTGAGCTTCGTGCTTCGTGCGTATTTACCGCGACTGCATAATGAACAGCATTAGCGAGAATAAGAGAACTTGCAAGTATGACGGATCAAATGTCGTGTACCCGCTTAAAGTGAAGCACCCTCCATAGGTGCAAATATTTTCGACATTTTACACATCGGACCCTTTGTTCTTAGCCCCAACACGGAGTACCGTCAGTTGGGTGAAATTTCTAGAATAATACTTCTTCGTCAGCACTGTCTTCTGACATCCTAATATATCATAGGACGAGTAGCCCGTGAAAATCGTGATACGGATTTAACTGTCTGTATTTAAACCATCCCAGCAAATCGTACATCTTAAATATGGCTATTAAAATGACACTTTGTTGAAAACACGCTGCCGCTGCTTGGCACTTTTTCGATAGCATATATAGAGGACATCGCGCATGTGCACGGAATCATGGGAAATCAAGATTCTAGAGCCGGAAGCCTGTGTTCAACAACAGGACGATCACTATGCTTCACCCTGTTCTCACATTAACACTGTTTATCCAGGTCTGGTCTAGATCCGGGTTAAGTAAGGCTCTCACAGAATCAATGCCTTTGAAATCAAGAAAATAACAGTGCACTTCAAATTACACTGTGCAATATTAACGTCACTTAAAATTCAACATGCGCGCTATCTCTATGTCACCTCTTTGGAAAAAATAAAATATGCAATAGTTGCAAAAGATATAAAGCTAGTCAAAACTTTATCATCTACTCCATGAGCTTCAAAATGCCCCCTCCCCCCCCCCCGGTGGTAGGCCAAACATGTATTGCAAAAGTTTGAGAGTACGAATATATTTCCTCAAGGTGATGTGCCTTTGACCCTCAACTGCCCTCCCGAGTCTAATACGTGCCAAAAATACATTTTTCAGAAATGTGAAAGCAGGTGACTAAAATAAATGAGAATTCAAGAAACACCGTTTTGGTCACGGAGAATGAATTTTGCAGTCTTGTCAATGGCGTAAGATCCAACAATTTGGAGGGACAGAGAGACAACGGACAGTCAAGCATGTCAGTTTAGGAATATGTACTGTGAGACAACAAAATAAAAAAGAAAACAAAGTTGCAGTCAAAAATGCCCTGTACATGTCATGATATTTCAATACCTACTGAATAATTACTGTAGTTTAATATTATATAGGGCTCAGCCCTTGGTGTCGCGCCAGGGGTTAAGATTGGCAATGTTATTTGTATTGATTCATGATAAAATGTAATTAATTGTTACTTCATAAACGTTTATATGACAACTATGCCCAGTTTCCCTCTGATGAAAGCAGTTCACGTACGTACACGACGTCAAACCCTGCAGCAGTGCAGGTATAGATTTTCTGTAACGTGTAAAAATTTTGGACAAAAATTGACAATTTTTACGATGATAACAGCCTATTGCGTTAAACAAGGGACGTATTATGCAATCATTATCATTGCAATGGTAACCGCACTGCCCACCTTCCACTTGCAAGCTGAAAACACGTTCCCTCGTGCTTAAAACTACAGCGTTCCGTCTAAAAACTGGCAATTTTTGAATCTAATTATTGACACAGGGGGAGCTTTTCTAAATTAAATCCCAACATTCTTTGCGTATGCCCCGTTCATATGCACGACAGTTTTCTCCCTTTATCTACATAAACGATATTTTGTATCGGCGACAAGGTGCATAATAACATTTACTGGCTAATAAAAGAGGTATATTTTATAAATGGCATGTTATATAATGGTAATTTGTTTCGTATTTGTTTATTTACGAGTACTCAAAAAATAACATGGCGGCGCCCATGAAAGAAGCATACTTGGGCCCCTTTTTTCATATTGTTTATTAATGATTTACCTTTAGCTGTCAACAACACCATTGAAATGTATGCCGATGATTCTACAATCATGGCAAAAGGAAAGAACCTGGCAGAAATTGAAAAAAACACTCAATGATGATCTTGAATCAGTAAGACATTGGTGTATGCAAAATAAAATGGTTATAAATACAAGTAAAACAAAGACCATGCTTATGACCACACATCAGAGATTGTCACGTCTACCAAGAAATGTTCTTCATTGTAAACTTGGTCAGAATATTTTAGAGTCTGTAAATGAAGAAAGACTTCTGGGTATAGTGGTAGATCAACACTTGAACTGGAAGTCAAATACTGATTCAATTTATAAAAAGGTCAATTCACGTATAGCTCTACTTAGACGTATAATACGATATTTACCATTAAGTACTAGACGAACATATTATAATGCATATATACTTCCCCATTTGGACTATTGTTGTAGTGCATGGGGAACTAGTGCAAATATAAACAAGTTATTCAAATTACAGAAACGCGCTGTGCGTGTTATGATGGGCACTAAGTATAATTATCCGACCAATGGACTTTTTAGATCATTACATATTATGCCTTTACCTGATAGAATTTTATACAAAAATATGTGTTTAGTTTTTAAATCCCTGAAAGGTATAGCCCCATTGTATATGACGGAAATGTTCCAATATGTCAGTCAGTGTCATAGCCGTGTGACCAGAGCTAGCTCCCAAAATAAGCTTGATATCCCTAGAGCCAAATTGAATGTTTTTAAAAACACATGGTCAGTACAGGGAGCTATGGAATGGAATAAGTTGAAAACAGAAGTCAAATCTTCTGAGACACTTGTCTCTTTTAAAGAAATTATTTAAAACAATATTGGGCAGAATTTAATTTTTTCTTGCTTTTCCTGTTAAATGTGGCAGTTGTTATATGTGGTGTTTGTATTTTCACTCTTGAAAATTGTTTTTGTGGTTTTGTATATATTTGTTGTAATGTCGAGGGCCCTGGGGGAGATAAACTCTCTCTAGAGTTTACCAGGCTACCCTCATTAAATAAAGCCAAATAAAAATAAATAAAAATAAAAATAAAGAAGGGTACACTTCCGGTTACTCGCATAGTATATTATAAATATGCGCATGCGTAGTCAGTAAGCCGCTGGCGCGACTATAAAGCATGGAATGTGACTTACTACGATGCGACAGGCATGATCAAACACATCTAATAGGTGCAGCTGCCTTGAGTAAATTAGGTCAACTCAGCCTTGCAGGTCACTGGATATCAGTCAATGTCAGTAGCGGGCGTATATGCAACTCCATCGTGTCCGGAGCAAAAAACAGACGGTGGCATGGATATATGACAGCTTGCTTCTTGCGACATTTCCTCCACTCGTGACAAACTTAAATCTTAACCGGAAATCAACAGACAACACGACATTGCAAGCCGAACAAAGTGACAGTTTATCAACACAATTACTTCTGATATATGTTATGAAGTGTTAATACAAACGATTAGGACAGATTTCTGAGTACATAAACTTCGCGCAGGTGTGAGGATATTGCATATTTCTAAATTTAAATGCATTGGAGAGAGAGAGAGAGAGAGAGAGAGAGAGAGAGAGAGAGAGAGAGAGAGAGAGAGAGAGAGAGAGAGAGAGAGAGAGAGAGAGAGAGAGAGAGAGAGAGAGAGAGAGAGAGAGAGAGAGAGAGAGAGACAGAGAGAGAGAGACAGAGAGAGAGACAGACAGACAGACAGACAGACAGACAGACAGACAGAGACACAGAGACAGAGACACAGACAGACAGACAGACAGACAGACAGACAGACAGACAGACAGAGAATCTACTGTGGCTTCAGAGAATCTACTGTGGCTTCTCCGAACAGTTATCAACAGGAAAGCATGTTCCATGACCTCTTCAACTTAGAGCAAAGTGGCACACAGAAACTGTTCGAGCTTGTGATAATGCTGTCTGTACAAACGCAAGCACCTTGACATAGAACTAGGGGCTAACATATACGGAGAGTTACCGTCGTTAATAAAGGGAGTTATAAGAGTTTTTAGCTTGTGGCCTATTTGTTTGTTTGTTTGTCAGTTCATTTATTGACCGGTTTTGTACCAATTTGCCTCGTTTTGCTTTTGGAAAAAATTGCAAAATTATAACATTATCCATAACAAGGCAGTATTGCTGAAGGCAATGAGTACTTGGGCCGTGATAGAGTAATTTTGAGGACAATATATACTACTATTCAAATATGGTCTTGAATTTCCTCCTGTCAATTAGGCATTTGATTAACTGGTTATTAAACGAAGCAATGGCATGAAAATGGCAAAATATGTCTAGCAACTTTTGTGGAGTTTGAGGCAGGGGTTCTTTATTAATAGTGGAAATTGCTTAGACTCCTTAAATATTCAAATTACAGCAAATTTCTTTTGTTCTCGATGGTAGATGTCTCATATTTAGATGGTCATATTTAGATTTCTACCCTCAAGTTATCCCTATATACCAAAATCGGACATCAAGCTCTATTGGCTTGCTCAGAATTAGATATGCGAATAATTAATGAGGTACAATATGTGGTGTCATAAGGTGTCCCATTATACCAAATATTAAGGGTGTAGCACTTGTGGTTACTGAGTTGTGGACAAATATATATATTTGAGGTCAAAGGTCATTGAGGTCACGTGACATTTTGTCAAAATAATTGTATTGCTAAGTTATTCCTATATACCAAAAATCAGACCTCTAGCTCTATTGGCTCGCTCAAAATTAGATATGCGCATAATTAATAAGGTACAATATGTGGTGTCGTTAGGTGTCTTATCATACCAAATATGAAGGATGTAGCACTTGTGGTTACTGAGTTGTGGACAAATATATATATTTGAGGTCAAAGGTCATTGAGGTCACGTCACATTTTGTCATAATAATTGTATTGCTAAGTTATTCCTATATACCAAAAATCAGACCTCTAGCTCTATTGGCTCGCTCAAAATTAGATATGCGCATAATTAATGAGGTACAATATATGGTGTCATAAGGTGTCCTATCATACCAAATATGAAGGGTGTAGCACTTGTGGTTACTGAGTTGTGGACAAATATGTATATTTGATGTCAAAGGTCATTGAGGTCACGTGACGTTTTGTCAAACAAATTATATTGTTAACTTATCCCTATATACAAAAAATCAGACCTCTAGCTCTATTGGCTCGCTCAAAATTAGATATGCGCATAATTAATGAGGTACAATATGTGGCGTCATAAGGTGTCCCATCATACCAAATATGAAAGGTTTAGCACTTGTGGTTACTGAGTTATGGACAATAATGTATATTTGAGGTCAAAGGTCACCAAGGTCACATGATATTTTGTCAAAATGTCTGAGATATCTGCGTGAACCGATGGACTCACTGATGGACTCACGGACGGATATGACCCAATCTATAAGCCCCCTGGACTTTATCCGTGGGGACAAAAAACTGTATCACTGCATCCTTTAGGCAATATGAATACGATGAGAAACTAAATTTTTATTTTTCTTGGCCTTATACATGGAAGTCTATGGAGAACTGCCTTATACATGGGAGTCTATGGAGGTGTAAACTAAAAAGTCCTCTAACACGGCCAAATTTGATCGCATTGTGAAACAAATCGACGTGCATCTGTATGGGGTTGGGTACTATTCTTGTGCAAAGTTTGAAAGAAATTGACCAGGGCATGTCTGAGATATCTGCGTGAACGGACGGACGGACATGACCAAACCTATAACTCCCCAGGACTTCGTCCGTGGGCACTAAAAACAACGCAACAGTTATTACAGCTACACTGGCGGTAGGTTCATATCCAGAGCCCCGTACGGTCTGCCGCCGTCACTTGAAAACAATCTCATAAACCTGGCCATATGGGCAACTGTGTATGAGCAGCTGATCGACAAATAATCCTGAGCTTGAACGTGACAGCTCGCCTTCTCCGGGAAGTCAAGCATTCAGTAAATTTACCTTACCTAGATGAAATTTTGTCTATATGCTGAAATTTCGCCGAAGTTTGACAAAATTGCATCGATTTTTCAGGTTCATATCCGACATTTTTGAGTTTTGAGTGCAGACAGAAATAAGTTTTGAGGCAACATGGCTGCGACCCCATGTTGACCCCTAGCCCTGTGTACGATGCTATGTGCTACAGCTAACACACAGCATCGTACGCAGGGCTAGCGAGAGAGTTGCCGACATCGACGGTTATTTACGAGAAGTGAATAAAAGACTGTCATTTTTGGAAGCGATCGAGAAGCTGAGGTAGGCTGGGATACGACTTGGGCCCAAGAACGCTGAATTTCGGCAGTAATTTGGCTTTTTACGTCAAGTCCCAAAATGGATTTGAAGTCACCGACCCTACGTACGCGTACGGGTCTTTGCAGGGCTGTGGTGAGCGGGGCGATTAGCTGTAGCGGAACACACAGCATCGTACGCAGAGCTAGTTGACCCCAAGTGAAAATGTGTTCGCGATCAAATCTTCCTATATTTTTTTCAGAATTTTCGACAAACCATTGCTTCTTACATCTTTTGTAAAATATAAAATATTAAAATAAAAATGCGATGTGCCATGTCTCCAGATTTCTAAAACATCGTTCGTTGACCGTTCGACGGAATACTCATTTCGCAAACTTGTGACGCAGTTGAAATTCAATACTGACCGCCAAATAATTTTAATGAGACGAGATCATTCTAGACATCCTCCAAATTATCCAACCATTCGCGTTAGAGTTCAGCTCGCTTAGAGGATCATAACATTCTTCGGCCTTCGTTTAGATCGAACCTAATCTCTCCCATTTAGGAAATAAATACACAAGCTACCTTGACAAAACTTCGTGCACCATCCAGGACCAAACACACTACAAATCTGTCTTGACGTCATCATCTCCTTACATGGTAATCGGCATACCGTATTTTTTAGCAAAGGAGACACAGAATACGTCGGAGTATTCAGTTTCAAAACGTATTACATGTGTGATGTTGTCCAAAAAAAGGTAATGTTACTGCAGTGGTATAAATTACAAAACACAAAAGTTCAAATCAGTTTATTTTGGACTGGCTTTACCCAACATTTCATATTGTTTCTTATGCCAGATTTGACCACGTGCTTACTGGCGACCCCTTTACATGCAAATTTTGTGTCAAATGGTGTGTTCTCCTGGAAAAACAAACGTACGATTTCTATATGAAGGAGGCGAAATTTGCCCTCAAAACTCGAAACCACCCCTTTATGGGGTGTACCTAGCTATTTTGAACGAGCTTCTCGAATCTGCAGCTCTATTTAGAAATGATGGTCTGGTTTTCTCAGCTCAAGGATAAGTGTTCTCCATCGCTGTGGGCATTACTATTCTCAACTGGGGGTACAGTTTCCAGTCGTAATGTTTTTCATTGTGTCCGGGATATAAAACCTTTCCTTTTCACAATTTTACTTCGATTAACACTAGTCCACATCTTGTCAGCGATTAAACATGTTTCAAGTTTAAATGTTAAATTCTGGTCTCGAGCCCTCTTGTTCGACCAAACTGAAATTACCCCTCCCACTTTGGCTCGTCCAGTGGGTGTAGCAAGGGTCGTGCCATCGCCTAGGAAACGGAGGGTGCATTAATTGTTGCATTTCGATGCACATTTTGATTATATTCAGAAGATTTTGTGGCAAAAACTCAGATAGAGAAGCATTAATATTCACATCTCACTTATTCAAGACTGGCTGAGAGCAGCACTTCCATTCAGTTAACATCATTACGCCATTTATTATGCCAAGAAAGATGAAGCCAAGACATTTTGCCCTCCCTGGTCTCAGCCAGAAATGGTTATACCTTATAGTTTTTTCCCACGGAATGAAAACAAATGTACTTGGGCTGAGGCCCAAGTACAATAAGATAATGGGCAGGTGAAATTCAGGGAGTTATCGCCCCATATGATGCCTTTAGCAGGGCCACGTTTTTGCTCCACAGACGCTTTTTAATTCCCAATAACCTCAAAAAAATCGTAATCTCTGCGAGAGCCAGCAAGGTATGTATAGTGGGTTTGCAAGCCAAAGAAGGACACACCAAAGGCGCAGTACAATGTCCAACGTTCTTTTACCTCGATTGGTAGTCTGGTCACTTGCCCCATTTCTACCGCTGGCTGCGCTGTTCATGAAATAGGGTCAGGTATGGCAGTGTGTGACGGTGGGCTGAGATATGGGCCAACAATTAGTCTGAATTGTTACTGCTTATTAATAAGCACAGTCACCTGACAAAATCATGTGATCAGCACATCTGAAAAGTGGCAACATTAGAAATTAGACCACGAAACATCGAAAGTTGAAGGTATTTGCACGCCTTCACTTTTTCCACCTGTCGTTAAATTCATATTCAAGGAGTGACCAATACTGTAGAAAGGCGAACAAGGGAGGCACAGAGGCACGCGGGGAACGTAGGGATGAGTGCACAGAAGACAGATTTCTTAAACACATAGTGACTGTCACACTTTTTAACGAGCGGCTATCTGCAGTATACTTACATGCTTCTTCGCTCTAGACGAACTTTGCTTACACAAAGACCTTGTTGTTCCTTAAAAATTCAATGCGAACAAAACTATTGTGACAAAGTAGCGCGTCACAGTGATTGCTCAAGACAATTAACACAGGCTTAATTTGAGAACTACGAAAAATGAACGAAAGAGGCAATTTAATGATTTCTTTTGAATTTTTCTGTTAAGTGTGTATTCAGAGAAAGTTACATAATTTTTCGATTCCTTTCTCTCGGCTACCTGATTATCAAAATCTCACAAAGACGTCTTCCTAATGTTATTTCCATGTCGTCTTGTTGATTCCCCCTAAGTCTGAAGACGTATGTCCCCTGTGCATCTCTTCTCTCTATGTCTGCTAACCCACACTCCCTCTCTCTCCCCTCTCTCTCCCTCCCTCTGTCTGTCTGTCTGTCTCTGTCTGTCTGTCTGTCTGTCTGTCTGTCTGTCTGTCTGTCTGTCTGTCTGTCTCTCTCTCTCTCTCTCTCTCTCTCTCTCTCTCTCTCTCTCTCTCTCTCTCTCTCTCTCTCTCTCTCTCTCTCTCTCAATAAATGTCATAAGAGAGCGTACAACAGCATTTATTGAGTACATTGAGTTGGCATAAAACTTAACCTTGTTAGGTGGGATTTTTGTTTCCTTGGGTACGAACCCATTCTAAAAGCGATCGTTGACCCTCTCAGAACGCACGTATGCGCGTCGTATGTCCGCTGGGCCACTGGTCGAAAACGCGCTGCAAGGGCAAGAATTACCAAACAGACAAATCACCGTTTTCGAGTACGCAATTTTTGTCTGGTTGATTGTGGTTTTTAAAAATTTCTTCGGTAATGTTAAGGCTGTATCTACTATTCTCTATATTTGTTAAATGACAAGGAGAGATATTACGTGGCAAACAGAACACTTTTTGTAACGACAACAGTGCACTCACTACCACAATAACTCCAGGCGCGAATTGCGAGCCAAAGAATTCGTCATGATATGAAGATTGCAATAGATCACGATATGTCATCCGAACTATATACACTTGAATGCTTGGATATTTTGCCGAACTCGGAAGCAAATCGGGCTGGTAACTTTGTCTCCCGGTTAGGAAATGAGAAACGTTCGTCTCAGAAGCATCGCTCTCTCACATCCACTGTTAAAGTTATACAGTCACCTGTAATTGATATATGGACGTTCCTTGGTATTCAAAATGCTCGTGTGAGGGCGCTATTTAAAAAAGCGGCCACCTGTGATTGGTTAGATTTTCTCTTTCCATGGTAACTGTGGCAAAATTTGAACGTGACAGTATACCTTTGACCTCGACCAGCCCGAAAGGTACTTATATCAGCGCGACACAGTTTAAATTGACATGTTTTCATTATTAAAACTAGCTGTACTTAGCTAGGACGTCCGTGCCAACGGCTATATTCAGAAAATGAATAAAACTATACCAGATGCAAAATAACAGCGATGATTTTCATTTCTAATCGTTGCCATATTTATGCTCGATGCTTTGGTTGAGATCTGAACCTTCGATTACAACTTAACATCATCCACAGATGTCGTTACAAGATTCTCGGTTTCAGACGCGAATCATTTGAGCAAATCCAAAATGTTTGCAAAAGAATCGTATTTTTTTGCTTTGGTGTGTGATAGGTATCTTATCCGGGACATTCATTTTTTTTAAAGTCCCGCTTAAAATACATTATTAAGGAATAATGTGTTTTCGGTAACGTCACACGTCCTTCTCGGTGTTGTGAGGGATAGTAAGGTCCTCCAGCTTTGGGTCGCACATTGGGAGTTCACCACGAGTGTGCTTGCCTTGGAAAGAAAGTGCCCATTGACCACATGGCCGAATATGAACTTGATTGTAATGAAGTGTTCTAATTTGCCTACGGAGTCTAAAACTTGGACAAATCAATGGTTGAAATTCCATGTCATCTTAAAAAGTATAGGAAATGTTCCATTGCAGAAAATATAATTATATTGTACTGTAGTGATATTTCTTTCGCACCAAATGATGGTGACAATTTTCAAATGTGAAAAGGAATTATCAGGTTAAGAACTGCTACGTGTCGCAGCAAAATATAAGCATCTTTCAGACAACAAAATGACATGGAAATACATTATATTTCCAACAAAGTATCTCGAACCCTAATTGCTGTAGCGTTTTCAGATTCAGACAAGTATTCGTTACTAAGTAGAAGAATACCTGTATCCACATCGTATCATTACAAACAACTTGTCTTTGACTGACTACTTATTCAACGATGCAGCAAAGCAAGTTAACAAGAGCAAAACAACAATTATGCTATACAACGGCAATAAGGTAATTAAGGAGGCATATTATCACCACCACTACCATCATCATCATCATCATCGTCATGCAAAACCACACATTTATTGGTGGATTTTTTTCCCAATGACTGCGAAAAATATAATGTTATTGAAAGGCACGACAATGACAAATGTCTGTCAAGTTGCATAAGATTTATATTTAGCAAATCCAGGCTACAACTTAAGGTAGTACGCTACCATTCTATACAGGAGAGCGCCCTCTTTTGTCCAGAAGATGTACATGTTCCTTTTAGACTACCTAACCTGGTGAGCGTGAATAACAGGACAAAATGGCAAAAAATAATGCTAGTGACCTTATAATATTTCTTTCAGAAGTTTTATGAATCAAAAGAACCAAAATTATGTTTTTGCACTGAAAAATCGACAGTTATTTTTAATTTGAAAGATCAGTAGAGAATAATTAACAATTGTAGCTCTGACATAATATCAGTAAGCTAGAGGGTCAAATCTCAGGTCTAACAAAATTCACCTTTTTCATCACTTTTTGCTGTTTAGTAAGAAAATTTGCGCGGTGACCCCAACTTTTTTTGCTTCTAAATCAAAGAACACTGTCTGTTTGATAGATATTGCTGTACTTTTTAGAATTTTGAAATTATTTTGTGCATTTTATGAAGTTTATAATTTTAAAAAAGACTAATTTTACAGTTAAATGATAAATTTAGGGTCTAATATTTAATTTTAAGACAATACATCACAAATTTTAGTTGATTGTCCTAATTCAGCTGTCCTGGCGATGCAAAAATGTGGTATGCACACTGGGATCTGTTAATCGTTTGCGATAAAATAAAGATTCTGCTGGAAAGTGCAAATTTCGCAAAATGGGAGATTTAATGGTTTTATGTCAATTTTGGCATGTGTTTTTTCAAAAATTTTGCATGGGTACCCCTATTTTTTCATATCTTTGCAATGTACACATAAAGATTATTTCAGAAAAGTCAACTTCAAGAATGTCCCAACATTTTTTGGAATGGTAGCGTACCTCCAGGCTACAACTTAAACATTTGTATATGTAATTGTTACTACGAGATAAGGTAAAAGTTGTAGAATATAGCAAACCTCGAATTAAGTAGAATTTTGCTTGAGTGATCTCCTAAAAACATAAACATATCTTGTACATCTTAATCAATTTTTTTTTTATTGCGGTGAACAACTTTGTAATAATATATGACAGTCACTTATGATGATTTGTGAAATTTGTATCCTTTACGTATTGATTAGTAGAAATCAAAAATATCATTTACGCTTTTAAAATTTTTACTTTCCAAATTTAATCTTTTAAAGTAACATCATGTGAATAGCAATTCTAAATTCGAGAACTTTCAATGGATTTGAACTTGAAGCACTACGTTTACGTTCATATGTAATATAGATTTTTGCGTCTAAAACCCGCTTTTCAATAATTCATCTTACATTTTTAATCTACCTGCGGGCCTCGTGTACACTAGATTTTCAATATCTGGAGTATAATTAGTATATTTTGATGCCTTTGTTACATTTATAACTCATTACTGGAGCAGGTTATTCAATTCATGCTCATACACACCGAGTACAAACATTATACCCCATCCAGTTAAAAGTCCCAAGTTCTGCAGTATGAAGGTTTTTGCCTGTGATGCAGAGGTAACATCTTTCTCTTTCTCCTCCGCTGTATTTATTTCAGGTAACTGTGGGAGGAAAGGGATAGATAAAAAAGTAAATTGCACTGATGAGTAAACAAAATGATTTATGAAGGGAACTATAGAAGTTCCAAAACTGCAACACTGATGGGTGACCCAATAAATGTCTCTCCATCCGACATTGAAAGTATGATGTCACATGATACAAATTTGATAATGCTATTTTTTAAGTCAGTCACCTCGTTACCGATATAAGATATTTAAATAGTAACACGTCATCACGACACAAGATCATGACCTGTTACCTACCCAGGGCATGATGCTAATGACAGTAATATTGGTGACCCTTGAGGTTATGAAGGCCAGGATTGAACACATTATAATCTTGCCCTCGTTAACAGTTTGTTAAGCGCAGAAACGATGCGCACATAACGGAAGTACATCTGCAGCGGAAAGATCACCTCGACACTACTTACTGACTTGCAATATCCCAAGTGACTAAGTTTCGGTTAATCAGGGAAATATAACGATGCATGCATATATAATCAGACTCTGAGATGGCGCCCTTTTAAAAAAGAGCATAACGTCAATTCACTGTACTAAAAATTTATGTACCATTTCCGTTTTTCCTATATCAGAAGCTTCTTTCAGTACAAACCAAAAAAAAAAAAGAATTTTAAAATGTCCAGTGAAAACGAATTATACTAGTGTCATATTACTTTAAGTTAATGCCTACCATATCGACAAGGGATATATAGAGAAACATCCCACCAGCGATGGCAAAAATCCATGAAGCACCTTGTGCCAGCTCAGATAACAAAACTCCACACACCAGACCCAAATAGCACGAACATGCTGAGAGGAAGTTGAGGAACAGAGCTCTCTTGACTGGCATTCCAGCGTTCAGCAAAATCGCAAAATCTCCTGCAAGCAAAGAAAATGTACACATAAATAGGAACAGGACTTAATGACATAATAGGGAGTTTAAGAAAAGACTTCTGTTGACTAAATGATCAAGCCCACTGACAAAATAAGGTAAAACACGAGAGAGAGAGAGAGAGAGAGAGAGAGAGAGAGAGAGAGAGAGAGAGAGAGAGAGAGAGAGAGAGAGAGATCGAAGTATACAGATGTCCTCTTGGGAAAATACAGTGCTCGATGCTAAAGCAGAACGTTATAAATAATGACAAAAAAAAACAACGAATTATCCAGTGATGAGGGAATCTTTGATAAACACGAAGGTCAATACGATGCTGTGTTAAAGTCAAGCGGGTACACAGTTCAAATTAAATTTGTCAAGACCAACCAATCAGCGAGGAGAAACAATAACAGGAAACATAACACCACGTGGTTCAATCCCCCTTTCAGCAAGAACGTGGAAACTAATATCGGCAAGAAATTCCTTCAACTTGTTGACAAACACTTTCCAAAGGGGTCTAAGCTTCATAAGATCTTCAATAGAAACACAATTAAAGTGAGTTAGAGTTCAAGATCGACCAGCTGATTGTAATTGCCGGGACAAGTCTACATGCCTCTTGAAGGGTAACTGTCAAGTCAAAGGTGTGGTTTACAAGGCCAAGGTATCAACAGGGAACAACACGGAGAAGGTCTACAGCAGACTCGCTGATAACACCTTCAAGACACGCTTCGCTAATCACATGCAATCGTTCCGTAACGACAGATATCAACATTCAACTGACCTGTCGAAGTACATCTGGACCTTGAAACAAAGGAACCAGGTCTTTGACATTTCGTGATCAATTACTGACAAAGCATCAAGTTACTCCAACATAAGCAAGCGATGTAATCTTTGTATATCAGAAAAACTGCTCATTATCAATGCTGACAAACATCTACGCTGTTCATCAAACGCTCGGAGTTGGTTTCAAAATGCCGCCACCACAAAACAAATATTATCTCTCAAATTTTAACACCACCTATAAATAGAATGGTACGTCTCGATCATACATATATAAGACCGTTGACCTAGTATTACTTTCACTTCATCTGTCCGATGATTGCAGGATGCATGAAACTTAAGTAACAGATATCATTACTTTGTACTTGAAGACACCACCTTCAAATAGAATGGTTCGTCCCAATCATATATGTAAGAGTGTCGAGATAGTAATCTTTTCACACTCTATCTGAGGATTGCAAGATGCATGAAACTTAAGTAATAGATTTCTTCACTTTGTACTTGAAGTAATCTGTTTATTTATAACGCTCTGCTTTCGCATTGAGCGCTGTAATTTCCAACGAGGACATCTGTATACTTCAATATATATATATATATATATATATATATATATATATATATATATATATATATATATATATATATATATATATATATATATATATATATATATATATATATATATATATATGTAACAATCAATGATGGAAATTAACTTTTTATAAGATCGCTGTTCTACAAAACGCAATTTGCCAAAGCTGGCTTATGTTTTACCTAGTTCATGTGGAATTTCCTCACATATGATAGCGATACATATACTGATGCCTCGAACAACCGCCACAGAGAATGCTGCACCAATGGCTAGTCCGTCGATGAAGTTATGCAGACCATCTCCAAGAATAATCATGTATGCTACGGAGGCGATGCCTTCGTCAGTCGCAAGTTCTGTATGAGCATGTCCCTTATGACCATGGACATGGACGTGGTGCTCGGATTTGACATTGGTATTGTTATTCCCGACGTTCACCTCAACGACTTGCTCGTTCTGTCGGGGAACAGAAGTATGTATTCATGTTATATACACGCCTACCGACTGACACACCTACCTACCTACATATCTACCTACTTATCGGTCGAAGTCCAACACCATGTCAAGCGATATTACAATTGTACACTCTAACCATGTAAATGAGAGAAAATTCTTTGTATATTGAGGATTTTTGTATTAAACATACCTGAAGCGACGACTCGACGACCTGAGCACCTTTCCTGGTATCACCAGACGTGACTATGTGATCGTCTTCGTAACCTATAATACCGTATGCTGCCTGTTTGGCGGGTTGAATAATTCTTCCCTTTGAGAATGGTCATCCTTTATTGACACTGAATGCATTGTCAGGATATCCGTCGACTCACCGGCACTATTTCCCGTCGCCTTTCCTTGAAAGCGTGTCTAAGCGTTGAGATAGGAAGAAAGGTTGGGCATATGCACTTTGTCATTCTTGGCGTAATCATATCAGGCATTACAGAAATAATCTTTTTTGGAGAGAGACTGTCTGTCTGTCTGTCTGTCTCTGTCTCTGTCAGTCTCTGTCTATCTGTCTGTCTGTCTCTATCTCTTTCTGTCTCTGTCTGTCTGTCTCTGTCTCTGTCTGTCTGTCTCTCTCTCTGTCTGTCTGTCTGTCTGTCTGTCTGTCTGTCTGTCTGTCTCTCTCTCTCTCTCTCTCTCTCTCTCTCTCTCTCTCTCTCTCTCTCTCTCTCTCTCTCTCTCTCTCTCTCTCTCTCTCTCTCTCTCTCTCTCTCTCTCTCTCTCTCTCTCTCTCTCTCTCATTGCACTGATCGTTTCGATGAATTGACACCTCTCTTGTTTAATGTCTTACCTTCCTTCTCATCGTCATTATCTTTATAAACCGTTCAGTCAAGAAGAAGAGATATATACCACCGATTACAACCAGACTCTTCAAGCGCTCCGTCAGTTCAGGGTGGTTGCCAGTCGCCTGCAAAACAATAAAGTAAACAAGAACATGACCGTATTTCTTTACATGTATGTTCACCGTGGATTTCTTGTCTTTGGGTGCGTAAGTTTTTCCATACAACATATCATAAATGCAATCAACAAAGATAACCCCCTAAGCCGGAAAAAATGTGTTCATATTTAGGCAATAAAGCCCATCCAGCGTCAGTATATCACGAGATTGTGACCAGTCCACGAAATATTTGTATGAGCGATAGCCAGTAAGTATATGAAGTGAACTGGTTAAAGCTCAGTGCCTGCTGAGATACTGCACATTAATTAAATATTGTTATTTTTTGATATCAGTCAAATTCAGGCATGGAAAGTCAAAAAAGGATGTTTGCTCTTGCCGAGAGCTCGCTCGTGTACAAACCGTGCTATATCGCGAATATAAACAGTTCGACCAATCAGATCGCTGTATTTGCGCCATCAATATAATGGTACATGTTTGATATAATATTAGCTACATTATTGGATTTTCTTCAGTACAATGCTATTTGACGTTTAGTCTATCAAATCTGAGTTTTGATAGTTGCCAAATCCTTTTCGAAAGTGGCAGTACTTTTTCCTACACAATTCAAAATATCTCCGAAAACCATCATCGTACACCATATACGAATTGTATGAGTCGGAAGGCAAATGCATTCTTACCTCGGGAATCAGATGCATCAGAGCGCCACCAGATAGACTTCCAACAGCTAGGCAGATCAAAAACATCAGCAGAGACTGGAAGAACTCTTTACGTAACAGCGGTATAACAAACGCACCAAGAAGCGAACACGCGCTAATGACTGTCACACACAGAAAACCATAGCCCCAGGCTGAAAGTGGTGAAGTTAACACAAAAATAAAAACATGTTAATTCTTGAATGTATTCAGGGTTTGAGAACACAGTCTTTATTGTTATTGTTCCGTTTGGAGCCCCCTAAATCTACTCATTACTCTTAAGTTATTTGTCCCAAGTTATTGTTTCGTTTTGTTTTGCTGTATTTTTCTTTGTGTTTTTATAAGCTGACAACATCGTCCTAACTTCTAGTTGGTCATTTTTGAAATAATGTTGTTCTTCGAATACAGATATGTCGTACCCATTAGAGAATCTCGTTTGGACGACACCAATTTACCTATTGTATGCTCCTGCGTGGTTCGCTGTTATTAGCGAGTCGAGAGAAAGACTCTTCCCTGCCTTCGATGACAATAATTAACCACAGTGGACAGACATTCGGACTCAAAAATATTTACAATAACTCTCTCAGCTAAAATACTGGCTCGTGTTTAACATCTCTCTTTCCTACAGATGTTGCGTATCAGATTAAAGCCATTTTGAATTCCCAATATGATGAATTGAAAGTCATTTCTTTCTTTGGTACCAAAATCTGCCCCTCACACCCCGCGGTTTTGTTGAAAGAGATATGTACAAATTTTATTTGAAATTGTGAGCAAAAGATTAAGTCTTTCACTTTCGTGACTTGAGAAGCAGCAGATACCCCTTTCATGACGCAGTCTAATTTTTAAGACTATCTTTGTTGGGTTCTTCGTAACAATGACATGGCAAGAGCAAACTGTTGTCTCTTGATGAAGTGGTAAATCAGCCTTAAAAGACATACGCCATTCTACCTGTCATAATAATTATTCCAGGACATTACGACCTTTGCAAAAGACAATAACTCGCTTAATACACTATGCGCCTCGAAAGTGAAAGACTTGAACTTTTGCTTAAACTTTCCCCGATGAAACTTTCAACCAACTTTCAACCATTCTTTCAAAATCAAAAATAAAAATCGGGGATCGCCGTGCAAATTTTGATAGAGATACAGATTACCCAAAATTTACCGATATTTGAAATTCAAAGTGGCCGCCATCCCTGTATTAACTCTATAGAGAAAATTAAAATTTTCGTTTTTCAAAAACTAAGACGGTGAATTTTTTCTTACACCAAGAGCTTTAAATGAACCCCAACAGTGGTGGGCCAGAAAAGACTCGTAAAGGTTTGATTGTCCCAATGTCTGTCCCCATGGCGCATTCTAGCCAAACAGCTGAAAATCATCAAAGACAGCATCAGACGATAACGGCACAGATTCATACAATACTGCACCTTTTAAACTTGCTCTGCTCAAATACGGTAATTACGAAAACTATTGACCAACCGTTTATATTTTCAATGAAGCCACGAAACGATAAAAAAATTAAAACCTACTTTCTGCTTTTGTAGGAGGCGTTAGATTAGTAAGGTTTTGTTCTCCATGGTGATCTTCATGGTCTGCGCTCCTTGCAATCCTGTGTAACCACATTCTTTCGAATAAAAGCCCGTCATCCATGTCTTTTTCATCGCCTGTCTCGTCCTCTTCAGCATCATCAGATGTAGCATCTTGTATCGTCTCGATTCCACTACGTTTACGATTTCTAATGGCACTGCCTGTGGTGTTTTGCTGTGGAGGTAGGACGTCATTGATAAATTGTAAGTCTATCGTGGAAAAAACAACAATTCTCCGCGCTGTTAGAAATTTCTCTCCGCTGTTTAAAATTTCTCTCTACTATTTAAAATCTCTACTACGTTTGAAATTACTGTTTGAAATGTCATGTTGGCGGCTTGAATTAAATAAACCGATACTCTCCTCAAACGAAATTGATCTAAAAGGCCGTCTATAGCAAATATTGTTACCGGAACCATGAAACCTGGAAATGGTTAAAAACAGATAAATAAGATGTTGCATTTCTCGAAACAGGCTTTCACAACATGCTTTTCAAACACCGAAAATCAGGCACAAAGATCGACCCGAAATCTTTGACAAAGTCCATGAAAAATTGACTCTACACTAAAACTTCGGATATTCGATTTAAGTGCTTAAAACAAACTAATCTTTGACAGATTATTACAGCATTTACTGTTAACACAACGAACATTAAAACCCCTGTAGCTGTAACTCTTAAAATGTGTTGACCTGAAAAAGGCTTCCTATTTTCTCTGGTTTTCTTTAAAGTCTATAAATTTAAGGATATAGTCTTTTACTACTGGAACATTGGACAAATAAGTTTAAATTTTAACAATTATTTTGATTTTTAAAAATTGGTAATATTACCAAGAAAACAAAGCATATGATGTTTTAGTGGAAAACATTCAGCACTATGTATTATATTGGACTACTCTGTTGTTTCTGTGAAGATTCATATGCTAAATCTTTTGTGGAGGGACCGTGGCTAAATGCATGACGTACAGTGTTTTTGCTTTATTCGCATTAGGGCGCCATTTTACGTATGGGCAAACGTTTATTATTTATCTTGCTCAAAATTGCACATGTAGTCCCCGTGGACAGTTCAGTATTCTTGTATAAACACCCCTAAATGAGTACATTCCCACGAACTTGTTTTAGTTTGGAAGTAAATAAAAATAAAAATAATGCTTAAAGATACAGCTCAAAATAAATCCATTTACGCGTCCAGAAACTACCGGTCGATGCCGGGTCATTTTTATTATGACACCACACATTGGGTCGCTTACTATGGAGTCAGTCAACACTGACTAACTCCCTCAGTAACGAATCTGGCTTCTCCTCTTTGAGGGAGGATGACTTTATCACAAAACCGAGCGTAGGGAATGCATAACAAGACAGCGACTGATGAAGGAACCTCATTTTGGTTCCGAAACACCGTTAAGACGTATTACTCAATCATAAAACCGGTTTACCGGAGACCCAGATCACATGACCAGGTTCAAAGCACTATAGATTCACCTTGTCTCTCTTTGT